>NW_027596897.1:0-133415 GCF_964194155.1 Cetorhinus maximus
AGTGTGTGTGGGGGAGTGAGAGAGTGTTTCTGTGAATGTCTGATGGGGAGTGAGAGAGTGTGTCTGTGAGTGTGTGGGGGAGTGAGAGAGTGTGTCTGTGAGTGTGTGGGGGAGTGAGAGAGTGTGTCTGTGAGTGTGCGAGGGAGTGAGAGAGTGTGTCTGTGAGTGTGTGCGGGGGTACGAGAGAGTGTGTCTGTGAGTGTGTGGGGGAGTGAGAGATTGTGTCTGTGAGTGTGTGGGGAAGTGAGAGAGTGTGTCTGTTAGTATGTGAGGGGGAGTGAGAGAGTGTGTCTGTGAGTGTGTGGGGGTGTGAGAGAGTGTGTCTGTGTGTGTGTGTGGGGAAGTGAGAGAGTCTGTCTGTGAGTCTGTGAGGGGAGTGAGAGAGTGTGTCTGTGAGTGTGTGGGGAGTGAGGGAGTGTGTCTGTGAGTGTGTGTGGGGGAGTGAGAGAGTGTGTCTGTGAGTGTGTCGGGGAGTGAGAGAGTGTGTCTGTGATTTTGGGAGGGAGTGAGAGAGTGTGTCTGTGAGTGTGGGAGGGATTGAGAGATTGTGTCTGTGAGTGTGTGGGGGAGTGAGACAGTGTCTCTGTGAGTGTGTGAGGGGGAGTGAGAGAGTGAGACTGTGAGTGTGTGGGGGAGTGAGAGAGTGTGTCTGTGAGTGTGTGAGGGTGTGATAGAGTGTGTCTGTGAATGTGTGAGAGAGTGAATTGAGTGTGTCTGTGAGTGTGTGAGAGAGTGAGTGAGTGTTTCTGTGAGTGTGTGGGGGAGTGAGAGTGTGTGTCTGTGAATGTGTGAGGGAGTGAGAGAGTGTGTCTGTGAGTGTGTGAGAGAGTGAGTGAGTTTGTCTGTGAGTGTGTGGGGGAGTGAGAGAGTGTGTCTGTGAGTGTGTGAGGGAGTGAGAGAGTGAGTCTGTGAGTGTGTGAGAGAGTGAGTGAGTTTGACTGTGAGTGTGGGTGGGAGTGAGAGAGTGTGTCTGTGAGTGTGTGGGGATGTTGGAGAGTGAGTCTGTGAGAATGTGAGGGGCAGTGAGAGAATATGTCTGTGAGTGTGTGGGGATGTGAGAGAGTGTGTCTGTGAGTGTGTGGAGGAGTGAGAGAGTTTGTCTGTGAGTGTGTGAGGGAGTGAGAGAGTGTGTCTGTGAGTGTGTGGGGGAGTGAGAGAGTGTGTCTGTGAGTGTGTGAGGGAGTGATAGAGTCTGTCCGTGAGTATGTGGGGGAGTGAGAGAGTGTGTCTGTGAGTGTGTGGGGGAGTGAGAGAGTGTGTCTGTGAGTGTGCGGGGGAGTGAGAGAGTGTGTCTGTGAGTGTGTGGGGGAGTGAGAGAGTGTGTCTTTGAGTGTGTGAGGGGCAGAGAGAGAGTGTGTCTGTGAGTGTGTGGGGGATTGAGAGAGTGTGTCTGGGAGTGTGTGGGGGAGTGAGAGAGTGTGTCTGTGAGTTTGTGAGGGGGAGTGAGAGAGTGAGTCTGTGAGTGTGAGAGGGAGAGAGAGATTGTGTTTGTGAGTGTTTGAGGGATTGAGAGAATGTGTCTTTCAGTGTGTGAGGGAGTGAGAGAGTGTGTCTGTGAGTGTGTGGGGGAGTGAATGAGTGCGTCTGTGAGTGTGTGGGGGAGTGAGAGAGTGTGTCTGTGAGTGTGTGGGGGAGTGAGAGAGTGTGTCTGTGAGTGTGCGGGGGAGTGAGAGAGTGTGTCTGTGAGTGTGCGAGGGAGTGAGAGAGTGTGTCTGTGAGTGTGTGCGGTTATGAGAGAGTGTGTCTGTGAGTATGTGGGGGATGAGAGAGTTTGTCTCTGAGTGTGTGAGGGGGAGTGAGAGAGTGTGTATGTGAGTGTGTGGGGGAGTGAGAGTGTGTCTGTGAACGTGTGGGGGAGTGAGTGAGTGTGTCTGTGAGTGTGTGAGGGGGAGTGAGAGAGTGTGTATGTGATTGTGTGGGGGAGTGAGAGTGTGTGTCTGTGAGTGTGTGGGGGAGTGAGAGAGTGTGTCTGCCATTGTGTGGGGGAGTGAGTGTGTGTCTGGGATTGTGTGAGTGAGTGAGAGAGTGTGTCTGAGTGTGTGTGAGGTGGCATGAGACATTGTGTCTTTCATGTGTGTGAGGGGGAGTGAGACAGTGTGTCTGTGAGTGTGTGGGGGAGTGTGAGAATGTGTCTGTGAGTGTGTAGGGGAGTGAGAGAGCGTGTCTGTGAGTGTGTGGGGGAGTGAGAGAGTGTGTCTGTGAGTGTGTGGGGGAGTGAGAGTGTGTCTGTGAGTGTGTGAGGGGGAGTGAGAGAATGTGTCTGTGAGTGTGTGGGGGAGTGAGAGAGTGTTTCTGTGAGTGTGTGGAGGAATGAGAGAGTGTGTCTGTGAGTGTGTGTGGGAGTAAGAGAGTGTGTCTGTGTGTGTGTGGGGGAGTGAGAGAGTGTGTCTGTGAGTGTGCGGGGGAGTGAGAGAGTGTGTCTGTGAGTTTGCGAGGGAGTGAGAGAGTGTGTCTGTGAGTGTGTGCGGTGGAGCGAGAGCGTGTTTCTGTGAGTGTGTGGGGGAGTGAGAGATTGTGTCTGTGAGTGTGTGGGGGAGTGAGAGAGTGTTTCTGTGATTGTGGGAGGGGGAGTGAGAGAGTGTGTCTATGAGTGTGTGGTGGAGTGAGAGAGTGTGTCTGAGAGTGTGTGGGTGAGTGAGAGAGTGAGTCTGTGAGTGTGTGGGGGAGTGAGAGAGTGTGTCTGTGAGTGTGTGTGGGGGAGTGAGAGAGTGAGTCTGTGAGTCTGTGAGGGGAGTGAGAGAGTGTGTCTGAGAGTGTGTGTAGGACTGAGAGAGTGTGTCTGTGAGTGTGTGGGGGGGAGTGGGAGAGTATGTCTGTGAGTGTGTGAGGGAGAGAGATAGTGTGTCTGTGAGTGTGTGGGGGAGTGAGAGAGTGTGTCTGTGAGTGTGTGAGGGAGTGAAAGAGTGTGTGTGTGAGTGTGTAAGGGGGAGTGAGAGAGTGTGTCTTTGAGTGCATGGGCGAGTGAGAGAGTGTGTCTGTGAGTGTGTGAGGGAGTGAGAGAGTGTGTGTGTGAGTGTGTGTGGGGGAGTGAGAGAGTGTGTCTGTGAGTGTGTGGGGGAGTGAGAGAGTGTGTCTGTGATTGTGCGAGGGAGTGAGAGAGTGTGTCTGTGAGTGTGTGCGTGGGAGCGAGAGAGTGTGTCTGTGAGTGTGAGGGGGAGTGAGATATTGTGTCTGTGAGTGTGTGGGGGAGTGAGAGAGTGTGTCTGTGAGTTTGTGAGGGGGAGTGAGAGAGTGTGTCTGTGAGTGTGTGGGGGATTGAGAGAGTGTGTCTGTGATTATGTGGGTGAGTGAGAGAGTGTGTCTGTGAGTGTGTGTGGGGGAGTGAGAGAGTGTTTCTGTGAATGTGTGATGGGGAGTGAGAGAGTGTGTCTGTGAGTTTGCGGGGGAGTCAGAGAGTGTGTCTGTGAGTGTGTGGGGGAGTGAGAGAGTGTGTCTGTGAGTGTGTGGGGGAGTGAGAGAGTGTGTCTGTTAGTGTGTTGGGGAGTGAGAGAGTGTGTCTGTGAGTGTGTGGGGGAGTGAGAGAGTGTGTCTGTGAGTGTGTGGGGGAGTGAGAGATTGTGTCTGTGAGTGTGTGGAGAAGTGAGAGAGTGTGTCTGTTAGTATGTGAGGGGGAGTGAGAGAGTGTGTCTGTGAGTGAGTGCGGGTGTGAGAGAGTGTGTCTGTGTGTGTGTGTGGGGAAGTGAGAGAGTCTGTCTGTGAGTCTGTGAGGGGAGTGAGAGAGTGTGTCTGTGAGTGTGTGGGGAGTGAGGGAGTGTGTCTGTGAGTGTGTGTGGGGGAGTGAGAGAGTGTGTCTGTGAGTGTGTCGGGGAGTGAGAGAGTGTGTCCGTGAGTTTGGGAGGGAGTGAGAGAGTGTGTCTGTGAGTGTGGGAGGGATTGAGAGATTGTGTCTGTGAGTGAGTGGGGGAGTGAGACAGTGTCTCTGTGAGTGTGTGAGGGGGAGTGAGAGAGTGAGACTGTGAGTGTGTGGGGGAGTGAGAGAGTGTGTCTGTGAGTGTGTGGGGGAGTGAGAGAGTGTGTCTGTGAGTGTGTGGGGGAGTGAGAGAGTGTGTCGGTGAGTGTGTGGGGGAGTGAGAGAGTGTGTCAGTGAGTGTGCGAGGGAGTGAGAGAGTGTGTCTGTGAGTGTGTGCGGGGGAGCGAGAGATTGTGTCTGTGAGTGTGTGGGGAAGTGAGAGAGTGTGTCTGTGAGTATGTCAGGGGGAGTGAGAGAGTGTGTCTGTGAGTGTGTGGGGGTGTGAGAGAGTGTGTCTGTGTGTGTGTGTGGGGGAGTGAGAGAGTGTGTCTTTGAGTCTGTGAGGGGAGTGAGAGAGTGTGTCTGTGAGTGTGTGGGGAGTGAGGGAGTTTGTCTGTGAGTGTGTGGTGGAGTGAGAGAGTGTGTCTGTGAGTGTGTGTGGGGGAGAGAGAGAGTGTGTCTGAGAGTGTGTGTGGGGGAGTGAGAGAGTGTGTCTGTGAGTGTGTCGGGGAGTGAGAGAGTGTTTCTGTGAGTTTGGGAGGGAGTGAGAGAGTGTGTCTGTGAGTGTGGGAGGGAGTGAGAGAGTGTGTCTGTGAGTGTGCGAGGGATTGAGAGATTGTGTCTGTGAGTGTGTGGGGGAGTGAGACAGTGTCTATGTGAGTGTGTGAGGGGGAGTGAGAGAGTGTGTCTGTGAGTGTGTGCGGGGGAGCGAGAGAGTGTGTCTGTGAGTATGTGGGGGAGTGAGAGATTGTGTCTGTGAGTGTTTGGGGGAGTGAGAGATTGTGTCTGTGAGTGTGTGAGAGAGTGAATTGAGTGTGTCTGTGAGTGTGTGAGGGAGTGAGAGAGTGTGTCTGGGAGTGTGTGTGAGTGAGTGAGTGAGTGTTTCTGTGAGTGTGTGGGGGAGTGAGAGAGTGTGTCTGTGAATGTGTGAGGGAGTGAGAGAGTGTGTCTGTGAGTGTGTGAGAGAGTGAGTGAGTTTGTCTGTGAGTGTGTGGGTGAGTGAGAGAGTGTGTCTGTGAGTGTGTGAGGGAGTGAGAGAGTGAGTCTTTGAGTGTGTGAGAGAGTGAGAGAGTTTGACTGTGAGTGTGGGTGGGAGTGAGAGAGTGTGTCTGTGAGTGTGTGGGGATGTTGGAGAGTGAGTCTGTGAGAATGTGAGGGGCAGTGAGAGAATATGTCTGTGAGTGTGTGGGGACGTGAGAGAGTGTGTCCGTGAGTGTGTGGAGGAGTGAGAGAGTTTGTCTGTGAGTGTGTGAGGGAGTGAGCGAGTGTGTCTGTGAGTGTGTGGGGGAGTGAGAGAGTGTGTCTGTGAGTGTGTGAGGGAGTGATAGAGTCTGTCCGTGAGTGTGTGGGTGAGTGAGAGAGTGTGTCTGTGAGTGTGCGGGGGAGTGAGAGAGTGTGTCTGTGAGTGTGTGGGGGAGTGAGAGAGTGTGTCTTTGAGTGTGTGAGGGGGAGAGAGAGAGTGTGTCTGTGAGTGTGTGGGGGATTGAGAGAGTGTGTCTGGGAGTGTGTGGGGGATTGAGAGAGTGTGTCTGGGAGTGTGTGGGGGAGTGAGAGAGTGTGGCTTTGAGTGTGAAGGGGAGTGAGAGAGTGTGTCTGTGAGTGTGTGGGGGAGTGAGAGAGTGTGTCTGTGAGTTTGTGAGGGGGAGTGAGAGAGTGAGTCTGTGAGTGTGAGGGGGAGAGAGAGATTGTGTTTGTGAGTGTTTGAGGGATTGAGAGAATGTGTCTTTGAGTGTGTGAGGGAGTGAGAGAGTGTGTCTGTGAGTGTGTGGGGGAGTGAATGAGTGCGTCTTTGAGTGTGTGGGGGAGTGAGAGAGTGTGCCTGTGAGTGTGTGGGGGAGTGAGAGAGTGTGTCGGTGAGTGTGTGGGGGAGTGAGAGAGTGTGTCTGTGAGTGTGCGAGGGAGTGAGAGAGTGTGTCTGTGAGTGTGTGCGGGGGAGCGAGAGATTGTGTCTGTGAGTGTGTGGGGAAGTGAGAGAGTGTGTCTGTGAGTATGTGAGGGGGAGTGAGAGAGTGTGTCTGTCAGTGTGTGGGGGTGTGAGAGAGTGTGTCTGTGTGTGTGTGTGGGGGAGTGAGAGAGTGTGTCTTTGAGTCTGTGAGGGGAGTGAGAGAGTGTGTCTGTGAGTGTGTGGGGAGTGAGGGAGTTTGTCTGTGAGTGTGTGGTGGAGTGAGAGAGTGTGTCTGTGAGTGTGTGTGGGGGAGTGAGAGAGTGTGTCTGTGAGTGTGTGTGGGGGAGTGAGAGAGTGTGTCTGTGAGTGTGTCGGGGATTGAGAGAGTGTTTCTGTGAGTTTGGGAGGGAGTGAGAGAGTGTGTCTGTGAGTGTGTGGGGGAGTGAGAGAGTGTGTCTGTGAGTGTGTGGGGGAGTGAGAGAGTGTGTCTGTGATTGTGCGAGGGAGTGAGAGAGTGTGTCTGTGAGTGTGTGCGTGGGAGCGAGAGAGTGTGTCTGTGAGTGTGAGGGGGAGTGAGATATTGTGTCTGAGAGTGTGTGGGGGAATGAGAGAGTGTGTCTGTGAGTTTGTGAGGGGGAGTGAGAGAGTGTGTCTGTGAGTGTGTGGGGGATTGAGAGAGTGTGTCTGTGATTATGTGGGTGAGTGAGAGAGTGTGTCTGTGAGTGTGTGTGGGGGAGTGAGAGAGTGTTTCTGTGAATGTGTGATGGGGAGTGAGAGAGTGTGTCTGTGAGTTTGCGGGGGAGTCAGAGAGTGTGTCTGTGAGTGTGTGGGGGAGTGAGAGAGTGTGTCTGTGAGTGTGTGGGGGAGTGAGAGAGTGTGTCTGTTAGTGTGTTGGGGAGTGAGAGAGTGTGTCTGTGAGTGTGTGGGGGAGTGAGAGAGTGTGTCTGTGAGTGTGTGGGGGAGTGAGAGATTGTGTCTGTGAGTGTGTGGAGAAGTGAGAGAGTGTGTCTGTTAGTATGTGAGGGGGAGTGAGAGAGTGTGTCTGTGAGTGAGTGGGGGTGTGAGAGAGTGTGTCTGTGTGTGTGTGTGGGGAAGTGAGAGAGTCTGTCTGTGAGTCTGTGAGGGGAGTGAGAGAGTGTGTCTGTGAGTGTGTGGGGAGTGAGGGAGTGTGTCTGTGAGTGTGTGTGGGGGAGTGAGAAAGTGTGTCTGTGAGTGTGTCGGGGAGTGAGAGAGTGTGTCCGTGAGTTTGGGAGGGAGTGAGAGAGTGTGTCTGTGAGTGTGGGAGGGATTGAGAGATTGTGTCTGTGAGTGAGTGGGGGAGTGAGACAGTGTCTCTGTGAGTGTGTGAGGGGGAGTGAGAGAGTGAGACTGTGAGTGTGTGGGGGAGTGAGAGAGTGTGTCTGTGAGTGTGTGAGGGTGTGATAGAGTGTGTCTGTGAATGTGTGAGAGAGTGAATTGAGTGTGTCTGTGAGTGTGTGAGAGAGTGAGTGAGTGTTTCTGTGAGTGTGTGGGGGAGTGAGAGAGTGTGTCTGTGAATGTGTGAGGGAGTGAGAGAGTGTGTCTGTGAGTGTGTGAGAGAGTGAGTGAGTTTGTCTGTGAGTGTGTGGGGGAGTGAGAGAGTGTGTCTGTGAGTGTGTGAGGGAGTGAGAGAGTGAGTCTGTGAGTGTGTGAGAGAGTGAGTGAGTTTGACTGTGAGTGTGGGAGGGAGTGAGAGAGTGTGTCTGTGAGTGTGTGGGGATGTTGGAGAGTGAGTCTGTGAGAATGTGAGGGGCAGTGAGAGAATATGTCTGTGAGTGTGTGGGGATGTGAGAGAGTGTGTCCGTGAGTGTGTGGAGGAGTGAGAGAGTTTGTCTGTGAGTGTGTGAGGGAGTGAGAGAGTGTGTCTGTGAGTGTGTGGGGGAGTGAGAGAGTGTGTCTGTGAGTGTGTGAGGGAGTGAGAGAGTCTGTCCGTGAGTGTGTGGGGGAGTGAGAGAGTGTGTCTGTGAGTGTGTGCGGGAGTGAGAGAGTGTGTCTGTGAGTGTGCGGGGGAGTGAGAGAGTGTGTCTGTGAGTGTGTGGGGGAGTGAGAGAGTGTGTCTTTGAGTATGTGAGGGGGAGAGAGAGAGTGTGTCTGTGAGTGTGTGGGGGATTGAGAGATTGTGTCTGGGAGTGTGTGGGGGAGTGAGAGAGTGTGGCTTTGAGTGTGAAGGGGAGTGAGAGAGTGTGTCTGTGAGTGTGTGGGGGAGTGAGAGAGTGTGTCTGTGAGTGTGTGGGGGAGTGAGAGAGTGTGTCTGTGAGTGTGTGGGGGAGTGAGAGAGTGTGTCTGTGAGTGTGTGGGGGAGTGAGAGAGTGTGTCTGTGAGTGTGCGAGGGAGTGAGAGAGTGTGTCTGTGAGTGTGTGCGGGGGTACGAGAGAGTGTGTCTGTGAGTGTGTGGGGGAGTGAGAGATTGTGTCTGTGAGTGTGTGGGGAAGTGAGAGAGTGTGTCTGTTAGTATGTGAGGGGGAGTGAGAGAGTGTGTCTGTGAGTGTGTGGGGGTGTGAGAGAGTGTGTCTGTGTGTGTGTGTGGGGAAGTGAGAGAGTCTGTCTGTGAGTCTGTGAGGGGAGTGAGAGAGTGTGTCTGTGAGTGTGTGGGGAGTGAGGGAGTGTGTCTGTGAGTGTGTGTGGGGGAGTGAGAGAGTGTGTCTGTGAGTGTGTCGGGGAGTGAGAGAGTGTGTCTGTGAGTTTGGGAGGGAGTGAGAGAGTGTGTCTGTGAGTGTGGGAGGGATTGAGAGATTGTGTCTGTGAGTGTGTGGGGGTGTGAGACAGTGTCTCTGTGAGTGTGTGAGGGGGAGTGAGAGAGTGAGACTGTGAGTGTGTGGGGGAGTAAGAGAGTGTGTCTGTGAGTGTGTGAGGGTGTGATAGAGTGTGTCTGTGAATGTGTGAGAGAGTGAATTGAGTGTGTCTGTGAGTGTGTGAGAGAGTGAGTGAGTGTTTCTGTGAGTGTGTGGGGGAGTGAGAGAGTGTGTCTGTGAATGTGTGAGGGAGTGAGAGAGTGTGTCTGTGAGTGTGTGAGAGAGTGAGTGAGTTTGTCTGTGAGTGTGTGGGGGAGTGAGAGAGTGTGTCTGTGAGTGTGTGAGGGAGTGAGAGAGTGAGTCTGTGAGTGTGTGAGAGAGTGAGTGAGTTTGACTGTGAGTGTGGGTGGGAGTGAGAGAGTGTGTCTGTGAGTGTGTGGGGATGTTGGAGAGTGAGTCTGTGAGAATGTGAGGGGCAGTGAGAGAATATGTCTGTGAGTGTGTGGGGACGTGAGACAGTGTGTCCGTGAGTGTGTGGAGGAGTGAGAGAGTTTGTCTGTGAGTGTGTGAGGGAGTGAGCGAGTGTGTCTGTGAGTGTGTGGGGGAGTGAGAGAGTGTGTCTGTGAGTGTGTGAGGGAGTGATAGAGTCTGTCCGTGAGTGTGTGGGGGAGTGAGAGAGTGTGTCTGTGAGTGTGTGGGGGAGTGAGAGAGTGTGTCTGTGAGTGTGCGGGGGAGTGAGAGAGTGTGTCTGTGAGTGTGTGGGGGAGTGAGAGAGTGTGTCTTTGAGTGTGTGAGGGGGAGAGAGAGAGTGTGTCTGTGAGTGTGTGGGGGATTGAGAGAGTGTGTCTGGGAGTGTGTGGGGGAGTGAGAGAGTGTGGCTTTGAGTGTGAAGGGGAGTGAGAGAGTGTGTCTGTGAGTGTGTGGGGGAGTGAGAGAGTGTGTCTGTGAGTTTGTGAGGGGGAGTGAGAGAGTGAGTCTGTGAGTGTGAGAGGGAGAGAGAGATTGTGTTTGTGAGTGTTTGAGGGATTGAGAGAATGTGTCTTTGAGTGTGTGAGGGAGTGAGAGAGTGTGTCTGTGAGTGTGTGGGGGAGTGAATGAGTGCGTCTGTGAGTGTGTGGGGGAGTGAGAGAGTGTGTCTGTGAGTGTGTGGGGGAGTGAGAGAGTGTGTCTGTGAGTGTGTGGGGGAGTGAGAGAGTGTATCTGTGAGTGTGCGAGGGAGTGAGAGAGTGTGTCTGTGAGTGTGTGGGGATGTGAGAGAGTGTGTCCGTGAGTGTGTGGAGGAGTGAGAGAGTTTGTCTGTGAGTGTGTGAGGGAGTGAGAGAGTGTGTCTGTGAGTGTGTGGGGGAGTGAGAGAGTGTGTCTGTGAGTGTGTGAGGGAGTGAGAGAGTCTGTCCGTGAGTGTGTGGGGGAGTGAGAGAGTGTGTCTGTGAGTGTGTGGGGGAGTGAGAGAGTGTGTCTGTGAGTGTGCGGGGGAGTGAGAGAGTGTGTCTGTGAGTGTGTGGGGGAGTGAGAGAGTGTGTCTTTGAGTGTGTGAGGGGGAGAGAGAGAGTGTGTCTGTGAGTGTGTGGGGGATTGAGAGAGTGTGTCTGGGAGTGTGTGGGGGAGTGAGAGAGTGTGTCTTTGAGTGTGAAGGGGAGTGAGAGAGTGTGTCTGTGAGTGTGTGGGGGAGTGAGAGAGTGTGTCTGTGAGTTTGTGAAGGGGAGTGAGAGAGTGAGTCTGTGAGTGTGAGGGGGAGAGAGAGATTGTGTTTGAGAGTGTTTGAGGGATTGAGAGAATGTGTCTTTGAGTGTGTGAGGGAGTGAGAGAGTGTGTCTGTGAGTGTGTGGGGGAGTGAATGAGTGCGTCTGTGAGTGTGTGGGGGAGTGAGAGAGTGTGTCTGTGAGTGTGTGGGGGAGTGAGAGAGTGTGTCGGTGAGTATGTGGGGGAGTGAGAGAGTGTGTCTGTGAGTGTGCGAGGGAGTGAGAGAGTGTGTCTGTGAGTGTGTGCGGGGGAGCGAGAGATTGTGTCTGTGAGTGTGTGGGGAAGTGAGAGAGTGTGTCTGTGAGTATGTCAGGGGGAGTGAGAGAGTGTGTCTGTGAGTGTGTGGGGGTGTGAGAGAGTGTGTCTGTGTGTGTGTGTGGGGGAGTGAGAGAGTGTGTCTTTGAGTCTGTGAGGGGAGTGAGAGAGTGTGTCTGTGAGCGTGTGGGGAGTGAGGGAGTTTGTCTGTGAGTGTGTGGTGGAGTGAGAGAGTGTGTCTGTGAGTGTGTGTGGGGGAGAGAGAGAGTGTGTCTGTGAGTGTGTGTGGGGGAGTGAGAGAGTGTGTCTGTGAGTGTGTCGGGGAGTGAGAGAGTGTTTCTGTGAGTTTGGGAGGGAGTGAGAGAGTGTGTCTGTGAGTGTGGGAGGGAGTGAGAGAGTGTGTCTGTGAGTGTGCGAGGGATTGAGAGATTGTGTCTGTGAGTGTGTGGGGGAGTGAGACAGTGTCTATGTGAGTGTGTGAGGGGGAGTGAGAGAGTGTGTCTGTGAGTGTGTGCGGGGGAGCGAGAGAGTGTGTCTGTGAGTATGTGGGGGAGTGAGAGATTGTGTCTGTGAGTGTTTGGGGGAGTGAGAGATTGTGTCTGTGAGTGTGTGAGAGAGTGAATTGAGTGTGTCTGTGAGTGTGTGAGGGAGTGAGAGAGTGTGTCTGGGAGTGTGTGTGAGTGAGTGAGTGAGTGTTTCTGTGACTGTGTGGGGGAGTGAGAGAGTGTGTCTGTGAATGTGTGAGGGAGTGAGAGAGTGTGTCTGTGAGTGTGTGAGAGAGTGAGTGAGTTTGTCTGTGAGTGTGTGGGTGAGTGAGAGAGTGTGTCTGTGAATGTGTGAGGGAGTGAGAGAGTGAGTCTTTGAGTGTGTGAGAGAGTGAGAGAGTTTGACTGTGAGTGTGGGTGGGAGTGAGAGAGTGTGTCTGTGAGTGTGTGGGGATGTTGGAGAGTGAGTCTGTGAGAATGTGAGGGGCAGTGAGAGAATATGTCTGTGAGTGTGTGGGGACGTGAGAGAGTGTGTCCGTGAGTGTGTGGAGGAGTGAGAGAGTTTGTCTGTGAGTGTGTGAGGGAGTGAGAGAGTGTGTCTGTGAGTGTGTGAGGGAGTGATAGAGTCTGTCCGTGAGTGTGTGGGTGAGTGAGAGAGTGTGTCTGTGAGTGTGTGGGGGAGTGAGAGAGTGTGTCTGTGAGTGTGCGGGGGAGTGAGAGAGTGTGTCTGTGAGTGTGTGGGGGAGTGAGAGAGTGTGTCTGTGAGTGTGTGGGGGAGTGAGAGAGTGTGTCTGTGAGTGTGTGGGGGAGTGAGAGAGTGTGTCTGTGAGTGTGTGAGAGAGTGAGTGAGTTTGTCTGTGAGTGTGTGGGTGAGTGAGAGAGTGTGTCTGTGAGTGTGTGAGGGAGTGAGAGAGTGAGTCTTTGAGTGTGTGAGAGAGTGAGAGAGTTTGACTGTGAGTGTGGGTGGGAGTGAGAGAGTGTGTCTGTGAGTGTGTGGGGATGTTGGAGAGCGAGTCTGTGAGAATGTGAGGGGCAGTGAGAGAATATGTCTGTGAGTGTGTGGGGACGTGAGAGAGTGTGTCCGTGAGTGTGTGGAGGAGTGAGAGAGTTTGTCTGTGAGTGTGTGAGGGAGTGAGAGAGTGTGTCTGTGAGTGTGTGAGGGAGTGATAGAGTCTGTCCGTGAGTGTGTGGGTGAGTGAGAGAGTGTGTCTGTGAGTGTGTGGGGGAGTGAGAGAGTGTGTCTGTGAGTGTGCGGGGGAGTGAGAGAGTGTGTCTGTGAGTGTGTGGGGGAGTGAGAGAGTGTGTCTGTGAGTGTGTGGGGGAGTGAGAGAGTGTGTCTGTGAGTGTGTGGGGGAGTGAGAGAGTGTGTCTGTGATTGTGCGAGGGAGTGAGAGAGTGTGTCTGTGAGTGTGTGCGTGGGAGCGAGAGAGTGTGTCTGTGAGTGTGAGGGGGAGTGAGATATTGTGTCTGTGAGTGTGTGGGGGAGTGAGAGAGTGTGTCTGTGAGTTTGTGAGGGGGAGTGAGAGAGTGTGTCTGTGAGTGTGTGGGGGATTGAGAGAGTGTGTCTGTGATTATGTGGGTGAGTGAGAGAGTGTGTCTGTGAGTGTGTGTGGGGGAGTGAGAGAGTGTTTCTGTGAATGTGTGATGGGGAGTGAGAGAGTGTGTCTGTGAGTTTGCGGGGGAGTCAGAGAGTGTGTCTGTGAGTGTGTGGGGGAGTGAGAGAGTGTGTCTGTGAGTGTGTGGGGGAGTGAGAGAGTGTGTCTGTTAGTGTGTTGGGGAGTGAGAGAGTGTGTCTGTGAGTGTGTGGGGGAGTGAGAGAGTGTGTCTGTGAGTGTGTGGGGGAGTGAGAGATTGTGTCTGTGAGTGTGTGGAGAAGTGAGAGAGAGTGTCTGTTAGTATGTGAGGGGGAGTGAGAGAGTGTGTCTGTGAGTGAGTGGGGGTGTGAGAGAGTGTGTCTGTGTGTGTGTGTGGGGAAGTGAGAGAGTCTGTCTGTGAGTCTGTGAGGGGAGTGAGAGAGTGTGTCTGTGAGTGTGTGGGGAGTGAGGGAGTGTGTCTGTGAGTGTGTGTGGGGGAGTGAGAGAGTGTGTCTGTGAGTGTGTCGGGGAGTGAGAGAGTGTGTCCGTGAGTTTGGGAGGGAGTGAGAGAGTGTGTCTGTGAGTGTGGGAGGGATTGAGAGATTGTGTCTGTGAGTGAGTGGGGGAGTGAGACAGTGTCTCTGTGAGTGTGTGAGGGGGAGTGAGAGAGTGAGACTGTGAGTGTGTGGGGGAGTGAGAGAGTGTGTCTGTGAGTGTGTGAGGGTGTGATAGAGTGTGTCTGTGAATGTGTGAGAGAGTGAATTGAGTGTGTCTGTGATTGTGTGAGAGAGTGAGTGAGTGTTTCTGTGAGTGTGTGGGGGAGTGAGAGAGTGTGTCTGTGAATGTGTGAGGGAGTGAGAGAGTGTGTCTGTGAGTGTGTGAGAGAGTGAGTGAGTTTGTCTGTGAGTGTGTGGGGGAGTGAGAGAGTGTGTCTGTGAGTGTGTGAGGGAGTGAGAGAGTGAGTCTGTGAGTGTGTGAGAGAGTGAGTGAGTTTGACTGTGAGTGTGGGAGGGAGTGAGAGAGTGTGTCTGTGAGTGTGTGGGGATGTTGGAGAGTGAGTCTGTGAGAATGTGAGGGGCAGTGAGAGAATATGTCTGTGAGTGTGTGGGGATGTGAGAGAGTGTGTCCGTGAGTGTGTGGAGGAGTGAGAGAGTTTGTCTGTGAGTGTGTGAGGGAGTGAGAGAGTGTGTCTGTGAGTGTGTGGGGGAGTGAGAGAGTGTGTCTGTGAGTGTGTGAGGGAGTGAGAGAGTCTGTCCGTGAGTGTGTGGGGGAGTGAGAGAGTGTGTCTGTGAGTGTGTGCGGGAGTGAGAGAGTGTGTCTGTGAGTGTGCGGGGGAGTGAGAGAGTGTGTCTGTGAGTGTGTGGGGGAGTGAGAGAGTGTGTCTTTGAGTATGTGAGGGGGAGAGAGAGAGTGTGTCTGTGAGTGTGTGGGGGATTGAGAGATTGTGTCTGGGAGTGTGTGGGGGAGTGAGAGAGTGTGGCTTTGAGTGTGAAGGGGAGTGAGAGAGTGTGTCTGTGAGTGTGTGGGGGATGAGAGAGTGTGTCTGTGAGTGTGTGGGGGAGTGAGAGAGTGTGTCTGTGAGTGTGTGGGGGAGTGAGAGAGTGTGTCTGTGAGTGTGTGGGGGAGTGAGAGAGTGTGTCTGTGAGTGTGCGAGGGAGTGAGAGAGTGTGTCTGTGAGTGTGTGCGGGGGTACGAGAGAGTGTGTCTGTGAGTGTGTGGGGGAGTGAGAGATTGTGTCTGTGAGTGTGTGGGGAAGTGAGAGAGTGTGTCTGTTAGTATGTGAGGGGGAGTGAGAGAGTGTGTCTGTGAGTGTGTGGGGGTGTGAGAGAGTGTGTCTGTGTGTGTGTGTGGGGAAGTGAGAGAGTCTGTCTGTGAGTCTGTGAGGGGAGTGAGAGAGTGTGTCTGTGAGTGTGTGGGGAGTGAGGGAGTGTGTCTGTGAGTGTGTGTGGGGGAGTGAGAGAGTGTGTCTGTGAGTGTGTCGGGGAGTGAGAGAGTGTGTCTGTGAGTTTGGGAGGGAGTGAGAGAGTGTGTCTGTGAGTGTGGGAGGGATTGAGAGATTGTGTCTGTGAGTGTGTGGGGGTGTGAGACAGTGTCTCTGTGAGTGTGTGAGGGGGAGTGAGAGAGTGAGACTGTGAGTGTGTGGGGGAGTAGGAGAGTGTGTCTGTGAGTGTGTGAGGGTGTGATAGAGTGTGTCTGTGAATGTGTGAGAGAGTGAATTGAGTGTGTCTGTGAGTGTGTGAGAGAGTGAGTGAGTGTTTCTGTGAGTGTGTGGGGGAGTGAGAGAGTGTGTCTGTGAATGTGTGAGGGAGTGAGAGAGTGTGTCTGTGAGTGTGTGAGAGAGTGAGTGAGTTTGTCTGTGAGTGTGTGGGGGAGTGAGAGAGTGTGTCTGTGAGTGTGTGAGGGAGTGAGAGAGTGAGTCTGTGAGTGTGTGAGAGAGTGAGTGAGTTTGACTGTGAGTGTGGGTGGGAGTGAGAGAGTGTGTCTGTGAGTGTGTGGGGATGTTGGAGAGTGAGTCTGTGAGAATGTGAGGGGCAGTGAGAGAATATGTCTGTGAGTGTGTGGGGACGTGAGACAGTGTGTCCGTGAGTGTGCGGAGGAGTGAGAGAGTTTGTCTGTGAGTGTGTGAGGGAGTGAGCGAGTGTGTCTGTGAGTGTGTGGGGGAGTGAGAGAGTGTGTCTGTGAGCGTGTGAGGGAGTGATAGAGTCTGTCCGTGAGTGTGTGTGGGAGTGAGAGAGTGTGTCTGTGAGTGTGTGGGGGAGTGAGAGAGTGTGTCTGTGAGTGTGCGGGGGAGTGAGAGAGTGTGTCTGTGAGTGTGTGGGGGAGTGAGAGAGTGTGTCTTTTAGTGTGTGAGGGGGAGAGAGAGAGTGTGTCTGTGAGTGTGTGGGGGATTGAGAGAGTGTGTCTGGGAGTGTGTGGGGGAGTGAGAGAGTGTGGCTTTGAGTGTGAAGGGGAGTGAGAGAGTGTGTCTGTGAGTGTGTGGGGGAGTGAGAGAGTGTGTCTGTGAGTTTGTGAGGGGGAGTGAGAGAGTGAGTCTGTGAGTGTGAGAGGGAGAGAGAGATTGTGTTTGTGAGTGTTTGAGGGATTGAGAGAATGTGTCTTTGAGTGTGTGAGGGAGTGAGAGAGTGTGTCTGTGAGTGTGTGGGGGAGTGAATGAGTGCGTCTGTGAGTGTGTGGGGGAGTGAGAGAGTGTGTCTGTGAGTGTGTGGGGGAGTGAGAGAGTGTGTCTGTGAGTGTGTGGGGGAGTGAGAGAGTGTGTCTGTGAGTGTGCGAGGGAGTGAGAGAGTGTGTCTGTGAGTGTGTGGGGATGTGAGAGAGTGTGTCCGTGAGTGTGTGGAGGAGTGAGAGAGTTTGTCTGTGAGTGTGTGAGGGAGTGAGAGAGTGTGTCTGTGAGTGTGTGGGGGAGTGAGAGAGTGTGTCTGTGAGTGTGTGAGGGAGTGAGAGAGTCTGTCCGTGAGTGTGTGGGGGAGTGAGAGAGTGTGTCTGTGAGTGTGTGGGGGAGTGAGAGAGTGTGTCTGTGAGTGTGCGGGGGAGTGAGAGAGTGTGTCTGTGAGTGTGTGGGGGAGTGAGAGAGTGTGTCTTTGAGTGTGTGAGGGGGAGAGAGAGAGTGTGTCTGTGAGTGTGTGGGGGATTGAGAGAGTGTGTCTGGGAGTGTGTGGGGGAGTGAGAGAGTGTGTCTTTGAGTGTGAAGGGGAGTGAGAGAGTGTGTCTGTGAGTGTGTGGGGGAGTGAGAGAGTGTGTCTGTGAGTTTGTGAAGGGGAGTGAGAGAGTGAGTCTGTGAGTGTGAGGGGGAGAGAGAGATTGTGTTTGAGAGTGTTTGAGGGATTGAGAGAATGTGTCTTTGAGTGTGTGAGGGAGTGAGAGAGTGTGTCTGTGAGTGTGTGGTGGAGTGAATGAGTGCGTCTGTGAGTGTGTGGGGGAGTGAGA
This sequence comes from Cetorhinus maximus, assembly GCF_964194155.1. Classification (NCBI taxonomy): domain Eukaryota; kingdom Metazoa; phylum Chordata; class Chondrichthyes; order Lamniformes; family Cetorhinidae; genus Cetorhinus; species Cetorhinus maximus. Next base: position 16,563 of record NW_027596897.1, read on the forward strand.
GAGTGTGTCTGTGAGTGTGTGGGGGAGTGAGAGAGTGTGTCGGTGAGTGTGTGGGGGAGTGAGAGAGTGTGTCTGTGAGTGTGCGAGGGAGTGAGAGAGTGTGTCTGTGAGTGTGTGCGGGGGAGCGAGAGATTGTGTCTGTGAGTGTGTGGGGAAGTGAGAGAGTGTGTCTGTGAGTATGTCAGGGGGAGTGAGAGAGTGTGTCTGTGAGTGTGTGGGGGTGTGAGAGAGTGTGTCTGTGTGTGTGTGTGGGGGAGTGAGAGAGTGTGTCTTTGAGTCTGTGAGGGGAGTGAGAGAGTGTGTCTTTGAGTGTGTGGGGAGTGAGGGAGTTTGTCTGTGAGTGTGTGGTGGAGTGAGAGAGTGTGTCTGTGAGTGTGTGTGGGGGAGAGAGAGAGTGTGTCTGTGAGTGTGTGTGGGGGAGTGAGAGAGTGTGTCTGTGAGTGTGTCGGGGAGTGAGAGAGTGTTTCTGTGAGTTTGGGAGGGAGTGAGAGAGTGTGTCTGTGAGTGTGGGAGGGAGTGAGAGAGTGTGTCTGTGAGTGTGCGAGGGATTGAGAGATTGTGTCTGTGAGTGTGTGGGGGAGTGAGACAGTGTCTATGTGAGTGTGTGAGGGGGAGTGAGAGAGTGTGTCTGTGAGTGTGTGCGGGGGAGCGAGAGAGTGTGTCTGTGAGTATGTGGGGGAGTGAGAGATTGTGTCTGTGAGTGTTTGGGGGAGTGAGAGATTGTGTCTGTGAGTGTGTGAGAGAGTGAATTGAGTGTGTCTGTGAGTGTGTGAGGGAGTGAGAGAGTGTGTCTGGGAGTGTGTGTGAGTGAGTGAGTGAGTGTTTCTGTGAGTGTGTGGGGGAGTGAGAGAGTGTGTCTGTGAATGTGTGAGGGAGTGAGAGAGTGTGTCTGTGAGTGTGTGAGAGAGTGAGTGAGTTTGTCTGTGAGTGTGTGGGTGAGTGAGAGAGTGTGTCTGTGAGTGTGTGAGGGAGTGAGAGAGTGAGTCTTTGAGTGTGTGAGAGAGTGAGAGAGTTTGACTGTGAGTGTGGGTGGGAGTGAGAGAGTGTGTCTGTGAGTGTGTGGGGATGTTGGAGAGTGAGTCTGTGAGAATGTGAGGGGCAGTGAGAGAATATGTCTGTGAGTGTGTGGGGACGTGAGAGAGTGTGTCCGTGAGTGTGTGGAGGAGTGAGAGAGTTTGTCTGTGAGTGTGTGAGGGAGTGAGAGAGTGTGTCTGTGAGTGTGTGAGGGAGTGATAGAGTCTGTCCGTGAGTGTGTGGGTGAGTGAGAGAGTGTGTCTGTGAGTGTGTGGGGGAGTGAGAGAGTGTGTCTGTGAGTGTGCGGGGGAGTGAGAGAGTGTGTCTGTGAGTGTGTGGGGGAGTGAGAGAGTGTGTCTTTGAGTGTGTGAGGGGGAGAGAGAGAGTGTGTCTGTGAGTGTGTGGGGGATTGAGAGAGTGTGTCTGGGAGTGTGTGGGGGAATGAGAGAGTGTGGCTTTCAGTGTGAAGGGGAGTGAGAGAGTGTGTCTGTGAGTGTGTGGGGGAGTGAGAGAGTTTGTCTGTGAGTTTGTGAGGGGGAGTGAGAGAGTGAGTCTGTGAGTGTGAGAGGGAGAGAGAGATTGTGTTTGTGAGTGTTTGAGGGATTGAGAGAATGTGTCTTTGAGTGTGCGAGGGAGTGAGAGAGTGTGTCTGTGAGTGTGTGGGGGAGTGAATGAGTGCGTCTGTGAGTGTGTGGGGGAGTGAGAGAGTGTGTCTGTGAGTGTGTGGGGGAGTGAGCGAGAGTGTCTGTGAGTATGTGGGGGAGTGAGAGAGTGTGTCTGTGAGTGTGCAAGGGAGTGAGAGAGTGTGTCTGTGAGTGTGTGGGGATGTGAGAGAGTGTGTCCGTGAGTGTGTGGAGGAGTGAGAGAGTTTGTCTGTGAGTGTGTGAGGGAGTGAGAGAGTGTGTCTGTGAGTGTGTGGGGGAGTGAGAGAGTGTGTCTGTGAGTGTGTGAGGGAGTGAGAGAGTCTGTCCGTGAGTGTGTGGGGGAGTGAGAGAGTGTGTCTGTGAGTGTGTGGGGGAGTGAGAGAGTGTGTCTGTGAGTGTGCGGGGGAGTGAGAGAGTGTGTCTGTGAGTGTGTGGGGGAGTGAGAGAGTGTGTCTTTGAGTGTGTGAGGGGGAGAGAGAGAGTGTGTCTGTGAGTGTGTGGGGGATTGAGAGAGTGTGTCTGGGAGTGTGTGGGGGAGTGAGAGAGTGTGGCTTTGAGTGTGAAGGGGAGTGAGAGAGTGTGTCTGTGAGTGTGTGGGGGAGTGAGAGAGTGTGTCTGTGAGTTTGTGAGGGGGAGTGAGAGAGTGAGTCTGTGAGTGTGAGGGGGAGAGAGAGATTGTGTTTGTGAGTTTTTGAGGGATTGAGAGAATGTGTCTTTGAGTGTGTGAGGGAGTGAGAGAGTGTGTCTGTGAGTGTGTGGGGGAGTGAATGAGTGCGTCTGTGAGTGTGTGGGGGAGTGAGAGAGTGTGCCTGTGAGTGTGTGGGGGAGTGAGAGAGTGTGTCGGTGAGTGTGTGGGGGAGTGAGAGAGTGTGTCTGTGAGTGTGCGAGGGAGTGAGAGAGTGTGTCTGTGAGTGTGTGCGGGGGAGCGAGAGATTGTGTCTGTGAGTGTGTGGGGAAGTGAGAGAGTGTGTCTGTGAGTATGTGAGGGGGAGTGAGAGAGTGTGTCTGTGAGTGTGTGGGGGTGTGAGAGAGTGTGTCTGTGTGTGTGTGTGGGGGAGTGAGAGAGTGTGTCTTTGAGTCTGTGAGGGGAGTGAGAGAGTGTGTCTGTGAGTGTGTGGGGAGTGAGGGAGTTTGTCTGTGAGTGTGTGGTGGAGTGAGAGAGTGTGTCTGTGAGTGTGTGTGGGGGAGTGAGAGAGTGTGTCTGTGAGTGTGTGGGGGAGTGAGAGAGTGTGTCGGTGAGTGTGTGGGGGAGTGAGAGAGTGTGTCTGTGAGTGTGCGAGGGAGTGAGAGAGTGTGTCTGTGAGTGTGTGCGGGGGAGCGAGAGATTGTGTCTGTGAGTGTGTGGGGAAGTGAGAGAGTGTGTCTGTGAGTATGTGAGGGGGAGTGAGAGAGTGTGTCTGTGAGTGTGTGGGGGTGTGAGAGAGTGTGTCTGTGTGTGTGTGTGGGGGAGTGAGAGAGTGTGTCTTTGAGTCTGTGAGGGGAGTGAGAGAGTGTGTCTGTGAGTGTGTGGGGAGTGAGGGAGTTTGTCTGTGAGTGTGTGGTGGAGTGAGAGAGTGTGTCTGTGAGTGTGTGTGGGAGTGAGAGAGTGTGTCTGTGAGTGTGTGTGGGGGAGTGAGAGAGTGTGTCTGTGAGTGTGTCGGGGAGTGATGTGTGTGTGTGTGTGTATGTGTCTGTGTGTCTGTGTGTGTGTGTCTGTGTGTGTATGTGTGTGTGTGTGTCTGTGTGTGTGTGTCTGTGTGTGTGTGTGTGTGTGTGTGTGTGTGTGTGTGTGTGTGTCTGTGTGTGTGTGTGTCTGTGTGTGTGTGTGTTGTGTGTCTGTGTGTGTGTGTCTGTGTGTGTCTGTGTGTGTGTGTCTGTGTGTATGTGGGGGAGTGAGAGATTGTGTCTGTGAGTGTTTGGTGGAGTGAGAGATTGTGTCTGTGAGTGTGTGTGTAGGAGTGAGAGAGTGAGACTGTGAGTGTGTGGGGGAGTGAGAGAGTGTGTCTGTGAGTGTGTGAGGTTGTGATAGAGTGTGTCTGTGAATGTGTGAGAGAGTGAGTGAGTGTGTCTGTGAGTGTGTGTGGGGGAGTGAGAGAGTGAGTCTGTGAGTCTGTGAGGGTAGTGAGAGAGTGTGTCTGTGAGTGTGTGGGGGAGTGAGAGAGTGTGTCTGTGAGTGTGTGGGGGGGAGTGGGAGAGTATGTCTGTGAGTGTGTGAGGGAGTGAGATAGTGTGTCTGTGAGTGTGTGGGGGAGTGAGAGAGTGTGTCTGTGAGTGTGTGAGGGAGTGAAAGAGTGTGTGTGTGAGTGTGTAAGGGGGAGTGAGAGAGTGTGTCTGTGAGTGCATGGGCGAGTGAGAGAGTGTGTCTGTGAGTGTGTGAGGGAGTGAGAGAGTGTGTGTGTGAGTGTGTGTGGGGAATGAGAGAGTGTGTCTGTGAGTGTGTGAGGGAGTGAGAGAGTGTGTCTGTGATTGTGCGAGGGATTGAGAGAGTGCGTCTGTGAGTGTGTGCGTGGGAGCGAGAGAGTGTGTCTGTGAGTGTGAGGGGGAGTGAGATATTGTGTCAGTGAGTGTGTGGGGGAGTGAGAGAGTGTGTCTGTGAGTTTGTGAGGGGGAGTGAGAGAGTGTGTCTGTGAGTGTGTGGGGGATTGAGAGAGTGTGTCTGTGATTATGTGGGTGAGTGAGAGAGTGTGTCTGTGAGTGTGTGTGGGGGAGTGAGAGAGTGTTTCTGTGAATGTCTGTTGGGGAGTGAGAGAGTGTGTCTGTGAGTTTGCGGGGGAGTCAGAGAGTGTGTCTGTGAGTGTGTGGGGGAGTGAGAGAGTGTGTCTGTGAGTGTGTGGGGGAGTGAGAGAGTGTGTCTGTGAGTGTGTGGGGGAGTGAGAGAGTGTGTCTGTGAGTGTGTGGGGGAGTGAGAGATTGTGTCTGTGAGTGTGTGGGGAAGTGAGAGAGTGTGTCTGTTAGTATGTGAGGGGGAGTGAGAGAGTGTGTCTGTGAGTGTGTGGGGGTGTGAGAGAGTGTGTCTGTGTGTGTGTGTGGGGAAGTGAGAGAGTCTGTCTGTGAGTCTGTGAGGGGAGTGAGAGAGTGTGTCTGTGAGTGTGTGGGGAGTGAGGGAGTGTGTCTGTGAGTGTGTGTGGGGGAGTGAGAGAGTGTGTCTGTGAGTGTGTCGGGGAGTGAGAGAGTGTGTCTGTGAGTTTGGGAGGGAGTGAGAGAGTGTGTCTGTGAGTGTGGGAGGGATTGAGAGATTGTGTCTGTGAGTGTGTGAGGGAGTGAGATAGTGTGTCTGTGAGTGTGTGGGGGAGTGAGAGAGTGTTTCTGTGAGTGTGTGGGGGAGTGAGAGAGTGTGTCTGTGAATGTGTGAGGGAGTGAGAGAGTGTGTCTGTGAGTGTGTGAGAGAGTGAGTGAGTTTGTCTGTGAGTGTGTGGGGGAGTGAGAGAGTGTGTCTGTGAGTGTGTGAGGGAGTGAGAGAGTGAGTCTGTGAGTGTGTGAGAGAGTGAGTGAGTTTGACTGTGAGTGTGGGTGGGAGTGAGAGAGTGTGTCTGTGAGTGTGTGGGGATGTTGGAGAGTGAGTCTGTGAGAATGTGAGGGGCAGTGAGAGAATATGTCTGTGAATGTGTGGGGATGTGAGAGAGTGTGTCCGTGAGTGTGTGGAGGAGTGAGAGAGTTTGTCTGTGAGTGTGTGAGGGAGTGAGAGAGTGTGTCTGTGAGTGTGTGGGGGAGTGAGAGATTGTGTCTGTGAGTGTGTGAGGGAGTGATAGAGTCTGTCCATGAGTGTGTGGGGGATTGAGAGAGTGTGTCTGTGAGTGTGTGGGGGAGTGAGAGAGTGTGTCTGTGAGTTTGCGGGGGAGTGAGAGAGTGTGTCTGTGAGTGTGTGGGGGAGTGAGAGAGTGTGTCTTTGAGTGTGTGAGGGGGAGAGAGAGAGTGTGTCTGTGAGTGTGTGGGGGATTGAGAGAGTGTGTCTGGGAGTGTGTGGGGTAGTGAGAGAGCGTGGCTTTGAGTGTGAAGGGGAGTGAGAGAGTGTGTCTGTGAGTGTGTGGGGGAGTGAGAGAGTGTGTCTGTGAGTTTGTGAGGGGGAGTGAGAGAGTGAGTCTGTGAGTGTGAGAGGGAGAGAGAGATTGTGTTTGTGAGTGTTTGAGGGATTGAGAGAATGTGTCTTTGAGTGTGTGAGGGAGTGAGAGATTGCGTCTGTGAGTGTGTGGGGGAGTGAGAGAGTGTGTCTGTGAGTGTGTGGGGGAGTGAGAGAGTGTGTCTGTGAGTGTGCGAGGGAGTGAGAGAGTGTGTCTGTGAGTGTGTGCGGTTATGAGAGCGTGTGTCTGTGAGTATGTGGGGGATGAGAGAGGTTGTCTCTGAGTGTGTGAGGGGGAGTGAGAGAGTGTGTCTGTGAGTGTGTGGGGGAGTGAGAGTGTGTCTGTGAACGTGTGGGGGAGTGAGTGAGTGTGTCTGTGAGTGTGTGAGGGGGAGTGAGAGAGTGTGTATGTGATTGTGTGGGGGAGTGAGAGTGTGTGTCTGTGAGAGTTTGGGGGAGTGAGTGAGTGTGTCTGTGAGTGTGTGGGGGAGTGAGAGAGTGTGTCTGCCATTGTGTGGGGGAGTGAGTGTGTGTCTGGGAGTGTGTGAGTGAGTGAGAGAGTGTGTCTGAGTGTTTGTGAGGTGGCATGAGACATTGTGTCTGTCATGTGTGTGAGGGGGAGTGAGACAGTGTGTCTGTGAGTGTGTGGGGGAGTGTGAGAATGTGTCTGTGAGTGTGTAGGGGAGTGAGAGAGTGTGTCTGTGAGTGTGTGGGGGAGTGAGAGAGTGTGTCTGTGAGTGTGTGGGGGAGTGAGAGTGTGTCTGTGAGTGTGTGAGGGGGAGTGAGAGAATGTGTCTGTGAGTGTGTGGGGGAGTGAGAGAGTGTTTCTGTGAGTGCGTGGAGGAATGAGAGAGTGTGTCTGTGAGTGTGTGTGGGAGTAAGAGAGTGTGTCTGTGTGTGTGTGGGGGAGTGAGAGAGTGTGTCTTTGAGTGTGCGGGGGAGTGAGAGAGTGTGTCTGTGAGTTTGCGAGGGAGTGAGAGAGTGTGTCTGTGAGTGTGTGCGGTGGAGCGAGAGAGTGTTTCTGTGAGTGTGTGGGGGAGTGAGAGATTGTGTCTGTGAGTGTGTGGGGGAGTGAGAGAGTGTTTCTGTGATTGTGGGAGGGGGAGTGAGAGAGTGTGTCTATGAGTGTGTGGTGGAGTGAGAGAGTGTGTCTGAGAGTGTGTGGGTGAGTGAGAGAGTAAGTCTGTGAGTGTGTGGGGGAGTGAGAGAGTGTGTCTTTGAGTGTGTGTGGGGGAGTGAGAGAGTGAGTCTGTGAGTCTGTGAGGGGAGTGAGAGAGTGTGTCTGTGAGTGTGTGGGGGAGTGAGAGAGTGTGTCTGTGAGTGTGTGGGGGGGAATGGGAGAGTATGTCTGTGAGTGTGTGAGGGAGTGAGATAGTGTGTCTTTGAGTGCATGGGCGAGTGAGAGAGTGTGTCTGTGAGTGTGTGAGGGAGTGAGAGAGTGTGTGTGTGAGTGTGTGTGGGGGAGTGAGAGAGTGTGTCTGTGAGTGTGTGGGGGAGTGAGAGAGTGTGTCTGTGATTGTGCGAGGGAGTGAGAGAGTGTGTCTGTGAGTGTGTGCGTGGGAGCGAGAGAGTGTGTCTGTGAGTGTGAGGGGGAGTGAGAGATTGAGTCTGTGAGTGTGTGGGGGAGTGAGAGAGTGTGTCTGTGAGTTTGTGAGGGGGAGTGAGAGAGTGTGTCTGTGAGTGTGTGGGGGATTGAGAGAGTGTGTCTGTGATTATGTGGGTGAGTGAGAGAGTGTGTCTGTGAGTGTGTGTGGGGGAGTGAGAGATTGTTTCTGTGAATGTGTGATGGGGAGTGAGAGAGTGTGTCTGTGAGTTTGCGGGGGAGTCAGAGAGTGTGTCTGTGAGTGTGTGGGGGAGTGAGAGAGTGTGTCTGTGAGTGTGTGGGGGAGTGAGAGAGTGTGTCTGTTAGTGTGTGGGGGAGTGAGAGAGTGTGTCTGTGAGTGTGTGGGGGAGTGAGAGAGTGTGTCTGTGAGTGTGCGAGGGAGTGAGAGAGTGTGTCTGTGAGTGTGTGCGGGGGTACGAGAGAGTGTGTCTGTGAGTGTGTGGGGGAGTGAGAGATTGTGTCTGTGAGTGTGTGGGGAAGTGAGAGAGTGTGTCTGTTAGTATGTGAGGGGGAGTGAGAGAGTGTGTCTGTGAGTGTGTGGGGGTGTGAGAGAGTGTGTCTGTGTGTGTGTGTGGGGAAGTGAGAGAGTCTGTCTGTGAGTCTGTGAGGGGAGTGAGAGAGTGTGTCTGTGAGTGTGTGGGGAGTGAGGGAGTGTTTCTGTGAGTGTGTGTGGGGGAGTGAGAGAGTGTGTCTGTGAGTGTGTCGGGGTGTGAGAGAGTGTGTCCGTGAGTTTGGGAGGGAGTGAGAGAGTGTGTCTGTGAGTGTGGGAGGGATTGAGAGATTGTGTCTGTGAGTGTGTGGGGGAGTGAGACAGTGTCTCTGTGAGTGTGTGAGGGGGAGTGAGAGAGTGAGACTGTGAGTGTGTGGGGGAGTGAGAGAGAGTGTCTGTGAGTGTGTGAGGGTGTGATAGAGTGTGTCTGTGAATGTGTGAGAGAGTGAATTGAGTGTGTCTGTGAGTGTGTGAGAGAGTGAGTGAGTGTTTCTGTGAGTGTGTGGGGGAGTGAGAGAGTGTGTCTGTGAATGTGTGAGGGAGTGAGAGAGTGTGTCTGTGAGTGTGTGAGAGAGTAGGTGAGTTTGTCTGTGAGTGTGTGGGGGAGTGAGAGAGTGTGTCTGTGAGTGTGTGAGGGAGTGAGAGAGTGAGTCTGTGAGTGTGTGAGAGAGTGAGTGAGTTTGACTGTGAGTGTGGGTGGGAGTGAGAGAGTGTGTCTGTGAGTGTGTGGGGATGTTGGAGAGTGAGTCTGTGAGAATGTGAGGGGCAGTGAGAGAATATGTCTGTGAGTGTGTGGGGATGTGAGAGAGTGTGTCCGTGAGTGTGTGGAGGAGTGAGAGAGTTTGTCTGTGAGTGTGTGAGGGAGTGAGAGAGTGTGTCTGTGAGTGTGTGGGGGAGTGAGAGAGTGTGTCTGTGAGTGTGTGAGGGAGTGATAGAGTCTGTCCGTGAGTGTGTGGGGGAGTGAGAGAGTGTGTCTGTGAGTGTGTGGGGGAGTGAGAGAGTGTGTCTGTGAGTGTGCGGGGGAGTGAGAGAGTGTGTCTGTGAGTGTGTGGGGGAGTGAGAGAGTGTGTCTTTGAGTGTGTGAGGGGGAGAGAGAGAGTGTGTCTGTGAGTGTGTGGGGGATTGAGAGAGTGTGTCTGGGAGTGTGTGGGGGAGTGAGAGAGTGTGGCTTTGAGTGTGAAGGGGAGTGAGAGAGTGTGTCTGTGAGTGTGTGGGGGAGTGAGAGAGTGTGTCTGTGAGTTTGTGAGGGGGAGTGAGAGAGTGAGTCTGTGAGTGTGAGAGGGAGTGAGAGAGTGTGTCTGTGAGTGTGTGTGGGGGTGTGAGAGAGTGTGTCTGTGCGTGTGTGGGGGAGTGAGAGAGTGTGTCTGTGAGTGTGTGAGGGACTGAGAGAGTGTGTCTGTGAGTGTGTGAGGGGGAGTGAGAGAGTGTGTCTGAGAGTGTGTGGGGGAGTGAGAGAGTGTGTCTGTGAGTGTGTGGGGGAGTGAGAGAGTGTGTCTGTGAGTGTGTGGGGGAGTGAGAGAGTGTCTGTCTGAGTTTGTGAGGGGGAGTGAGAGAGTGTGTCTGTGAGTGTGTGAAGGTGTGAGAGAGTGTGTAAATGAGTGTGTGGGGGAGTGAGAGAGTTTGTCTGTGAGTGTGCAGGGGAGTGAATGAGTGTGTCCGTGAGTGTGTGGGGGAGTGATAGAGTGTGTTTGTGAGTGTGTGAGGGACTGAGAGAGTGTGTCTGTGAGTTTGTGGGGGAGTGAGAGAGTGTGTCTCTGAGTGTGCGGGGGAGTGAGAGAGTGTGTCTGTGAGTGTGTGAGGGGGAGTGAGAGAGTGTGTCTGTGAGTGTGTGGTGGAGTGAGAGAGTGTGTCTGTGAGTGTGTGGGGGAGTGAGAGAGTTTGTCTGTGAGTTTGTGGTGGAGTGAGAGTGTGTGTCTGTGAGTGTGTGGGGGAGTGAGAGAGTTTTTCTGTGAGTGTGTGGGGGAGTGAGAGGGTATTTCTGTGAGTGTGTCAGTGGGAGTGAGAGAGTGTGTCTGTGAGTGTGTGAGGGAGTGAGAGAGTGTGTCTGTGAGTGTGTGGGGGAGTGAGAGAGTGTGTCTGTGAGTGTGTGGGGGAGTGACAGAGCGTGCCTGTGAGTGTGTGGGGTCATGAGAGAGTGTGTCTGTGAGTGTGTGGGGGATTGAGAGAGTGTGTCTGTGAGTGTGTGGAGGAGTGAGAGAGTGTGTCTGTGAGATTGTGAGGGAGTGTGTCTGTGAGTGTGTGAGGAAGTGAGAGAATGTGTCTGGGAGTGTGTGGGGAGTGAGAGAGTCTGTCCGTGAGTGTGTGGGGGAGTGAGAGAGTCTGTCCGTGAGTGTGTGGGGGAGTGACAGAGTGTGTCTGTGAGTGTGTGTGGGAGTGAGAGAGTGTGTCTTTGATTGTGTGAGGGGGAGAGAGAGAGTGTGTCTGTGAGTGTGTGGGGATGTGAGAGAGTGTGTCTGTGAGTGTGTGGGGGAGTGAGAGAGTGTGTCTGTGAGTGTGTGTGGGAGTGAGAGAGTGTGTCTGTGAGTGTGTGGGGGAGTGAGAGAGTGTGTCTGTGAGTATATGTGGGACTGAGAGAGTGTGTCTGTGAGTGTGTGTGGGTGAGTGAGAGAGGGTGTCTGTGAGTGTGTGGAAAACTGAGAGATTGTGGCCGTGAGTTTGTGAGGGAGTGAGAGAGTGTGTCTGTGAGTGTGTTGGGGACTGAGAGATTGTGTGAGTGAGTTTGTGAGGGAGGGAGAGAGTGAGTCTGTGAGTGTATGGGGGACTGAGAGAGTGTATCTGTGAGTGTGTGGGGGAGTGAGAGAGTGTGTCTGTGAGTGTGTGGGGGGGTGAAAAAGTGTGTCAGTCAGTGTGTGAGGGAGTGATAGAGTGTGTCTGTGACTGTGTGGGGTACTGAGAGATTGTGTCAGTGAGTGTGTCGCGGTGAGTGAGAGAGTGTGTCTGTGAGTGTGTGGCGGGGTTTGAGAGAGTGTGTCTGTGAGTGCGTGTGGGAGTGAGAGAGTGTGTCTGTGTGTGTGTGGGGGTGTGAGAGAGTGTGTCTGTGAGTGTGTGAGAGTGAGTGTGAGAGTGTGTCTGTGACTGTGTGGGGGGGAATAGGAGAGTGTGTCTGTGAGTGTGTGGGGCAGTGAGAGAGTGTGTCTGTGAGTGTGTGGGGATGTGAGAGAGTGTGTCTGTGAGTGTGTGCGGTGGAGTGAGAGTGTGTGTCTGTGAGTGTGTGTGGGAGTGAGAGAGTGTGTCTGTGAGTGTGTGGGGGAGTGAGAGACTGTGTCCGTGAGTGTGTGAGGGAGTTAGAGAGTGTGTCTGTGACTGTATGGGGTAGTGAGAGAGTGTGTCGGTGATTGTGCGGGGGAGTGAGAGAGTATGTCTGTGAGTGTGTGGAGGACTGAGAGATTGAGTCAGTGAGTGTGTGGCGGGGAGTGAGAGAGTGTGTCTGTGAGTGTGTGGCGGGGAGTGAGAGAGTGTGTATGTGGGTGCGTGTGGGTGAGAGAGAGTGTCTGTGAGTGTGTGGGGATGTGAGAGGCTGTGCCTGTGAGTGTGTGAGGGGGAGTGAGAGAGTGTGTCTGTGAGTGTGTGAGGGGGAGTGAGACAGTGTGTCTGTGAGTGTGTGCAGATGTGAGAGAGTGTGTCTGTGAGTGTTTGAGGGGGAGTGAGAGAGTGTGTCAGTGAGTGTGTGGAGGAGTGAGAGTTTGTCTGTGCGTGTGTGAGGGAGTGAGAGAGTGTGTCTGTGAGTGAGTGAGGGAGTGAGAGAGTGTGTCTGTGAGAGTGTGGGGGAGTGAGAGAGTGTGTCTGTGAGTGTGTGTGGGAGTGAGAGAGTGTGTCTATGAGTGTGAGAGGGGGAGTGAGAGAGAGTGTCTGTGAGTGTGTGGGGATGTGAGAGAGTTTGTCTGTGAGTTTGTGAGGGGGAGTGAGAGATTGTGTCTGTGAGTGTGTGGGGGAGTGAGAGACTGTGTCTGTGAGTGTGTGGGGGAGTGAGAGAGTGTGTCTGTGAGTGTGTGTGGGGGTGTGAGAGAGTGTGTCTGTGCGTGTGTGGGGGAGTGAGAGAGTGTGTCTGTGAGTGTGTGAGGGACTGAGAGAGTGTGTCTGTGAGTGTGTGAGGGGGAGTGAGAGAGTGTGTCTGAGAGTGTGTGGGGGAGTGAGAGAGTGTGTCTGTGAGTGTGTGGGGGAGTGAGAGAGTGTGTCTGTGAGTGTGTGGGGGAGTGAGAGAGTGTCTGTCTGAGTTTGTGAGGGGGAGTGAGAGAGTGTGTCTGTGAGTGTGTGAAGGTGTGAGAGTGTGTGTAAATGAGTGTGTGGGGGAGTGAGAGAGTTTGTCTGTGAGTGTGCAGGGGAGTGAATGAGTGTGTCCGTGAGTGTGTGGGGGAGTGATAGAGTGTGTTTGTGAGTGTGTGAGGGACTGAGAGAGTGTGTCTGTGAGTTTGTGGGGGAGTGAGAGAGTGTGTCTCTGAGTGTGTGGGGGAGTGAGAGAGTGTGTCTGTGAGTGTGTGAGGGGGAGTGAGAGAGTGTGTCTGTGAGTGTGTGGTGGAGTGAGAGAGTGTGTCTGTGAGTGTGTGGGGGAGTGAGAGAGTTTGTCTGTGAGTTTGTGGTGGAGTGAGAGTGTGTGTCTGTGAGTGTGGGAGGGAGTGAGAGAGTGTGTCTGTGAGTGTGCGAGGGATTGAGAGATTGTGTCTGTGAGTGTGTGGGGGAGTGAGACAGTGTCTATGTGAGTGTGTGAGGGGGAATGAGAGAGTGTGTCTGTGAGTGTGTGCGGGGGAGCGAGAGAGTGTGTCTGTGAGTTTGTGGGGGAGTGAGAGATTGTGTCTGTGAGTGTTTGGGGGAGTGAGAGATTGTGTCTGTGAGTGTGTGTGTAGGAGTGAGAGAGTGAGACTGTGAGTGTGTGGGGGAGTGAGAGAGTGTGTCTGTGAGTGTGTGAGGGTGTGATAGAGTGTGTCTGTGAATGTGTGAGAGAGTGAGTGAGTGTGTCTGTGAGTGTGTGAGAGAGTGAGTGAGTGTTTCTGTGAGTGTGTGGGGGAGTGATAGAGTGCGTCTGTGAATGTGTGAGGGAGTGAGAGAGTGTGTCTGTGAGTGAGTGAGAGAGTGAGTGAGTTTGTCTGTGAGTGTGTGGGGGAGTGAGAGAGTGAGTCTGTGAATGTGTGAGAGAGTGTGTGAGTATGTCTGTGAGTGTGGGTGGGAGTGAGAGAGTGTGTCTGTGAGTGTGTGGGGATGTTGGAGAGTGAGTCTGTGAGAATGTGAGGGGCAGTGAGAGAATGTGTCTGTGAGTGTGTGGGGATGTGTGAGAGTGTGTCCGTGAGTGTGTGGGGGAGTGAGAGAGTTTGTCTGTGAATGTGTGAGGGAGTGAGAGAGTGTGTCTGTGAGTGTGTGGGGGAGTGAGAGAGTGTGTCTGTGAGTGTGTGAGGGAGTGAGAGAGTCTGACCGTGAGTGTGTGGGGGAGTGAGAGAGTGTGACTGTGAGTTTGTGGTGGAGTGAGAGTGTGTGTCTGTGAGTGTGTGGGGATGTTGGAGAGTGAGTCTGTGAGTGTGTGAGGGGCAGTGAGAGAGTGTGTCTGTGAGTGTGTGAGGGAGTGAGAGAGTGTGCGGATGTGTGTGGGGATGTGAGAGAGTGTGTCTGTGAGAGTGTGGTGGAGTGAGAGAGTTTGACTGTGAGTGTGTGAGGGAGTGAGAGAGCGTGTCTGTGAGTGTGTGGGGATGTGAGAGAGTGTGTCTGTGAGTGTGTGGGGATGTGAGAGAGTGCGTCTGTGAGTGTGCGAGGGGGAGTGAGAGAGTGTGTCTGTGAGTGTGTGGGGGAGTGAGTGAGTTTGTCTGTGAGTGTGTGAGGGAGTGAGAGAGTGTGTCTGTGAGTGTGTGGGGGAGTGAGAGAGTGTGTCTGTGAGTGTGTGAGGGAGTTAGAGAGTCTGTCCGTGAGTGTTTGGGGGAGTGAGAGAGTGTGTCTGTGAGTGTGTGGGGGAGTGAGAGAGTGTGTCTGTGACTGTGCGTGGAAGTGAGGGAGTGTGTCTTTGAAAGTGTGGGGGAGTGAGAGAATGTGTCTGTGAGTGTGTGTGGGAGTGAGAGAGTGTGTCAGTGAGTGTGTGGGGGAGTGAGAGAGAGTTTCTGTGAGTGTGTGGGGATGTGAGAGAGTGTGTCTCTGAGTGTGTGAGGGGGAGTGAGAGAGTGTGTCTGTGAGTGTGTGGGGGAGTGAGAGAGTGTGTCTGTGAGTGTGTGGGGGCGTGAGAGAGTGTGTCTGTGAGTGTTTGTGGGAGTGAGAGAGTGTGTCTTTGAGTGTGAGATGGGGAGTGAGAGAGAGTGTCTGTTAGTGTGTGAGGGGGAGTGAGAGAATGTTTCTGTGAGTGTGTGGGGGAGTGAGAGACTGTGTCTGTGAGTGTGTGGGGGAGTGAGAGAGTGTGTCTGTGAGTGTGTGTGGGGGTGTGAGAGAGTGTGTCTGTGCGTGTGTGGGGGAGTGAGAGAGTGTGTCTGTGAGTGTGTGAGGGACTGAGAGAGTGTGTCTGTGAGTGTGTGAGGGGGAGTGAGAGAGTGTGTCTGAGAGTGTGTGGGGGAGTGAGAGAGTGTGTCTGTGAGTGTGTGGGGGAGTGAGAGAGTGTGTCTGTGAGTGTGTGGGGGAGTGAGAGAGTGTCTGTCTGAGTTTGTGAGGGGGAGTGAGAGAGTGTGTCTGTGAATGTGTGAAGGTGTGAGAGAGTGTGTAAATGAGTGTGTGGGGGAGTGAGAGAGTTTGTCTGTGAGTGTGCAGGGGAGTGAATGAGTGTGTCCGTGAGTGTGTGGGGGAGTGATAGAGTGTGTTTGTGAGTGTGTGAGGGACTGAGAGAGTGTGTCTGTGAGTTTGTGGGGGAGTGAGAGAGTGTGTCTCTGAGTGTGTGGGGGAGTGAGAGAGTGTGTCTGTGAGTGTGTGAGGGGGAGTGAGAGAGTGTGTCTGTGAGTGTGTGGTGGAGTGAGAGAGTGTGTCTGTGAGTGTGTGGGGGAGTGAGAGAGTTTGTCTGTGAGTTTGTGGTGGAGTGAGAGTGTGTGTCTGTGAGTGTGTGGGGGAGTGAGAGAGTTTTTCTGTGAGTGTGTGGGGGAGTGAGAGGGTATTTCTGTGAGTGTGTCAGTGGGAGTGAGAGAGTGTGTCTGTGAGTGTGTGAGGGAGTGAGAGAGTGTGTCTGTGAGTGTGTGGGGGAGTGAGAGAGTGTGTCTGTGAGTGTGTGGGGGAGTGAGACAGTGTCTATGTGAGTGTGTGAGGGGGAATGAGAGAGTGTGTCTGTGAGTGTGTGCGGGGGAGCGAGAGAGTGTGTCTGTGAGTTTGTGGGGGAGTGAGAGATTGTGTCTGTGAGTGTTTGGGGGAGTGAGAGATTGTGTCTGTGAGTGTGTGTGTAGGAGTGAGAGAGTGAGACTGTGAGTGTGTGGGGGAGTGAGAGAGTGTGTCTGTGAGTGTGTGAGGGTGTGATAGAGTGTGTCTGTGAATGTGTGAGAGAGTGAGTGAGTGTGTCTGTGAGTGTGTGAGAGAGTGAGTGAGTGTTTCTGTGAGTGTGTGGGGGAGTGATAGAGTGCGTCTGTGAATGTGTGAGGGAGTGAGAGAGTGTGTCTGTGAGTGAGTGAGAGAGTGAGTGAGTTTGTCTGTGAGTGTGTGGGGGAGTGAGAGAGTGAGTCTGTGAATGTGTGAGAGAGTGTGTGAGTATGTCTGTGAGTGTGGGTGGGAGTGAGAGAGTGTGTCTGTGAGTGTGTGGGGATGTTGGAGAGTGAGTCTGTGAGAATGTGAGGGGCAGTGAGAGAATGTGTCTGTGAGTGTGTGGGGATGTGTGAGAGTGTGTCCGTGAGTGTGTGGGGGAGTGAGAGAGTTTGTCTGTGAATGTGTGAGGGAGTGAGAGAGTGTGTCTGTGAGTGTGTGGGGGAGTGAGAGAGTGTGTCTGTGAGTGTGTGAGGGAGTGAGAGAGTCTGACCGTGAGTGTGTGGGGGAGTGAGAGAGTGTGACTGTGAGTTTGTGGTGGAGTGAGAGTGTGTGTCTGTGAGTGTGTGGGGATGTTGGAGAGTGAGTCTGTGAGTGTGTGAGGGGCAGTGAGAGAGTGTGTCTGTGAGTGTGTGAGGGAGTGAGAGAGTGTGCGGATGTGTGTGGGGATGTGAGAGAGTGTGTCTGTGAGAGTGTGGTGGAGTGAGAGAGTTTGACTGTGAGTGTGTGAGGGAGTGAGAGAGCGTGTCTGTGAGTGTGTGGGGATGTGAGAGAGTGTGTCTGTGAGTGTGTGGGGATGTGAGAGAGTGCGTCTGTGAGTGTGCGAGGGGGAGTGAGAGAGTGTGTCTGTGAGTGTGTGGGGGAGTGAGTGAGTTTGTCTGTGAGTGTGTGAGGGAGTGAGAGAGTGTGTCTGTGAGTGTGTGGGGGAGTGAGAGAGTGTGTCTGTGAGTGTGTGAGGGAGTTAGAGAGTCTGTCCGTGAGTGTTTGGGGGAGTGAGAGAGTGTGTCTGTGAGTGTGTGGGGGAGTGAGAGAGTGTGTCTGTGACTGTGCGTGGAAGTGAGGGAGTGTGTCTTTGAAAGTGTGGGGGAGTGAGAGAATGTGTCTGTGAGTGTGTGTGGGAGTGAGAGAGTGTGTCAGTGAGTGTGTGGGGGAGTGAGAGAGAGTTTCTGTGAGTGTGTGGGGATGTGAGAGAGTGTGTCTCTGAGTGTGTGAGGGGGAGTGAGAGAGTGTGTCTGTGAGTGTGTGGGGGAGTGAGAGAGTGTGTCTGTGAGTGTGTGGGGGCGTGAGAGAGTGTGTCTGTGAGTGTTTGTGGGAGTGAGAGAGTGTGTCTTTGAGTGTGAGATGGGGAGTGAGAGAGAGTGTCTGTTAGTGTGTGAGGGGGAGTGAGAGAATGTTTCTGTGAGTGTGTGGGGGAGTGAGAGACTGTGTCTGTGAGTGTGTGGGGGAGTGAGAGAGTGTGTCTGTGAGTGTGTGTGGGGGTGTGAGAGAGTGTGTCTGTGCGTGTGTGGGGGAGTGAGAGAGTGTGTCTGTGAGTGTGTGAGGGACTGAGAGAGTGTGTCTGTGAGTGTGTGAGGGGGAGTGAGAGAGTGTGTCTGAGAGTGTGTGGGGGAGTGAGAGAGTGTGTCTGTGAGTGTGTGGGGGAGTGAGAGAGTGTGTCTGTGAGTGTGTGGGGGAGTGAGAGAGTGTCTGTCTGAGTTTGTGAGGGGGAGTGAGAGAGTGTGTCTGTGAATGTGTGAAGGTGTGAGAGAGTGTGTAAATGAGTGTGTGGGGGAGTGAGAGAGTTTGTCTGTGAGTGTGCAGGGGAGTGAATGAGTGTGTCCGTGAGTGTGTGGGGGAGTGATAGAGTGTGTTTGTGAGTGTGTGAGGGACTGAGAGAGTGTGTCTGTGAGTTTGTGGGGGAGTGAGAGAGTGTGTCTCTGAGTGTGTGGGGGAGTGAGAGAGTGTGTCTGTGAGTGTGTGAGGGGGAGTGAGAGAGTGTGTCTGTGAGTGTGTGGTGGAGTGAGAGAGTGTGTCTGTGAGTGTGTGGGGGAGTGAGAGAGTTTGTCTGTGAGTTTGTGGTGGAGTGAGAGTGTGTGTCTGTGAGTGTGTGGGGGAGTGAGAGAGTTTTTCTGTGAGTGTGTGGGGGAGTGAGAGGGTATTTCTGTGAGTGTGTCAGTGGGAGTGAGAGAGTGTGTCTGTGAGTGTGTGAGGGAGTGAGAGAGTGTGTCTGTGAGTGTGTGGGGGAGTGAGAGAGTGTGTCTGTGAGTGTGTGGGGGAGTGACAGAGCGTGCCTGTGAGTGTGTGGGGGCATGAGAGAGTGTGTCTGTGAGTGTGTGGGGGATTGAGAGAGTGTGTCTGTGAGTGTGTGGAGGAGTGAGAGAGTGTGTCTGTGAGATTGTGAGGGAGTGTGTCTGTGAGTGTGTGAGGAAGTGAGAGAATGTGTCTGGGAGTGTGTGGGGAGTGAGAGAGTCTGTCCGTGAGTGTGTGGGGGAGTGAGAGAGTCTGTCCGTGAGTGTGTGGGGGAGTGACAGAGTGTGTCTGTGAGTGTGTGTGGGAGTGAGAGAGTGTGTCTTTGAGTGTGTGAGGGGGAGAGAGAGAGTGTGTCTGTGAGTGTGTGGGGATGTGAGAGAGTGTGTCTGTGAGTGTGTGGGGGAGTGAGAGAGTGTGTCTGTGAGTGTGTGTGGGAGTGAGAGAGTGTGTCTGTGAGTGTGTGGGGGAGTGAGAGAGTGTGTCTGTGAGTATATGTGGGACTGAGAGAGTGTGTCTGTGAGTGTGTGTGGGTGAGTGAGAGAGGGTGTCTGTGAGTGTGTGGAAAACTGAGAGATTGTGGCCGTGAGTTTGTGAGGGAGTGAGAGAGTGTGTCTGTGAGTGTGTTGGGGACTGAGAGATTGTGTGAGTGAGTTTGGGAGGGAGGGAGAGAGTGTGTCTGTGAGTGTATGGGGGACTGAGAGAGTGTATCTGTGAGTGTGTGGGGGAGTGAGAGAGTGTGTCTGTGAGTGTGTGGGGGGGTGAAAAAGTGTGTCAGTGAGTGTGTGAGGGAGTGATAGAGTGTGTCTGTGAGTGTGTGGGGTACTGAGAGATTGTGTCAGTGAGTGTGTCGCGGTGAGTGAGAGAGTGTGTCTGTGAGTGTGTGGCGGGGTTTGAGAGAGTGTGTCTGTGAGTGCGTGTGGGAGTGAGAGAGTGTGTCTGTGTGTGTGTGGGGGTGTGAGAGAGTGTGTCTGTGAGTGTGTGTGAGGGAGTGAGAGAGTGTGTCTGTGACTGTGTGGGGGGGAATAGGAGAGTGTGTCTGTGAGTGTGTGGGGCAGTGAGAGACTGTGTCCGTGAGTGTGTGAGGGAGTTAGAGAGTGTGTCTGTGACTGTATGGGGTAGTGAGAGAGTGTGCCGGTGATTGTGCGGGGGAGTGAGAGAGTATGTCTGTGAGTGTGTGGAGGACTGAGAGATTGAGTCAGTGAGTGTGTGGCGGGGAGTGAGAGAGTGTGTCTGTGAGTGTGTGGCGGGGAGTGAGAGAGTGTGTATGTGGGTGCGTGTGGGTGAGAGAGAGTGTCTGTGAGTGTGTGGGGATGTGAGAGGCTGTGCCTGTGAGTGTGTGAGGGGGAGTGAGAGAGTGTGTCTGTGAGTGTGTGAGGGGGAGTGAGACAGTGTGTCTGTGAGTGTGTGCAGATGTGAGGCAGTGTGTCTGTGAGTGTTTGAGGGGGAGTGAGAGAGTGTGTCAGTGAGTGTGTGGAGGAGTGAGAGTTTGTCTGTGCGTGTGTGAGGGAGTGAGAGAGTGTGTCTGTGAGTGTGTGAGGGAGTGAGAGAGTGTGTCTGTGAGAGTGTGGGGGAGTGAGAGAGTGTGTCTGTGAGTGTGTGTGGGAGTGAGAGAGTGTGTCTATGAGTGTGAGAGGGGGAGTGAGAGAGAGTGTCTGTGAGTGTGTGGGGATGTGAGAGAGTTTGTCTGTGAGTTTGTGAGGGGGAGTGAGAGATTGTGTCTGTGAGTGTGTGGGGGAGTGAGAGACTGTGTCTGTGAGTGTGTGGGGGAGTGAGAGAGTGTGTCTGTGAGTGTGTGTGGGGGTGTGAGAGAGTGTGTCTGTGCGTGTGTGGGGGAGTGAGAGAGTGTGTCTGTGAGTGTGTGAGGGACTGAGAGAGTGTGTCTGTGAGTGTGTGAGGGGGAGTGAGAGAGTGTGTCTGAGAGTGTGTGGGGGAGTGAGAGAGTGTCTGTCTGAGTTTGTGAGGGGGAGTGAGAGAGTGTGTCTGTGAGTGTGTGAAGGTGTGAGAGTGTGTGTAAATGAGTGTGTGGGGGAGTGAGAGAGTTTGTCTGTGAGTGTGCAGGGGAGTGAATGAGTGTGTCCGTGAGTGTGTGGGGGAGTGATAGAGTGTGTTTGTGAGTGTGTGAGGGACTGAGAGAGTGTGTCTGTGAGTTTGTGGGGGAGTGAGAGAGTGTGTCTCTGAGTGTGTGGGGGAGTGAGAGAGTGTGTCTGTGAGTGTGTGAGGGAGAGTGAGAGAGTGAGTCTGTGAGTGTGTGGTGGAGTGAGAGAGTGTGTCTGTGAGTGTGTGGGGGAGTGAGAGAGTTTGTCTGTGAGTTTGTGGTGGAGTGAGAGTGTGTGTCTGTGAGTGTGTGGGGGAGTGAGAGAGATTGTCTGTGAGTGTGTGGGGGAGTGAGAGGGTATTTCTGTGAGTGTGTCAGTGGGAGTGAGAGAGTGTGTCTGTGAGTGTGTGAGGGAGTGAGAGTGTGTGTCTGTGAGTGTGTGGGGGAGTGAGAGAGTGTGTCTGTGAGTGTTTGGGGGAGTGACAGAGCATGCCTGTGAGTGTGTGGGGGCATGAGAGAGTGTGTCTGTGAGTGTGTGGGGGATTGAGAGAGTGTGTCTGTGAGTGTGTGGAGGAGTGAGAGAGTGTGTCTGTGAGATTGTGAGGGAGTGTGTCTGTGAGTGTGTGAGGAAGTGAGAGAATGTGTCTGGGAGTGTGTGGGGAGTGAGAGAGTCTGTCCGTGAGAGTGTGGGGGAGTGAGAGAGTCTGTCCGTGAGTGTGTGGGGGAGTGACAGAGTGTGTCTCTGAGTGTGTGTGGGAGTGAGAGAGTGTGTCTTTGAGTGTGTGAGGGGGAGAGAGAGAGTGTGTCTGTGAGTGTGTGGGGATGTGAGAGAGTGTGTCTGTGAGTGTGTGGGGGAGTGAGAGAGTGTGTCTGTGAGTGTGTGGGAGAGTTAGAGAGTGTGTCTGTGAGTGTGTGTGGGAGTGAGAGAGTGTGTCTGTGAGTGTGTGGGGGAGTGAGAGAGTGTGTCTGTGAGTATATGTGGGACTGAGAGAGTGTGTCTGTGAGTGTGTGTGGGTGAGTGAGAGAGGGTGTCTGTGAGTGTGTGGGGGACTGAGAGATTGTGGCAGTGAGTTTGGGCGGGAGTGAGAGAGTGTGTCTGTGAGTGTGTTGGGGACTGAGAGATTGTGTGAGTGAGTTTGTGAGGGAGGGAGAGAGTGTGTCTGTGAGTGTATGGGGGACTGAGAGAGTGTATCTGTGAGTGTGTGGGGGAGTGAGAGAGTGTGTCTGTGAGTGTGTGGGGGGTGAAAAAGTGTGTCAGTGAGTGTGTGAGGGAGTGATAGAGTGTGTCTGTGAGTGTGTGGGGTACTGAGAGATTGTGTCAGTGAGTGTGTCGCGGTGAGTGAGAGAGTGTGTCTGTGAGTGTGTGGCGGGGAGTGAGAGAGTGTGTCTGTGAGTGCGTGTGGGAGTGAGAGAGTGTGTCTGTGAGTGTGTGGGGGTGTGAGAGAGTGTGTCTGTGAGTGTGTGAGGGACTGAGAGAGTGTGTCTGTGAGTGTGTGAGGGGGAGTGAGAGAGTGTGTCTGAGAGTGTGTGGGGGAGTGAGAGAGTGTGTCTGTGAGTGTGTGGGGGAGTGAGAGAGTGTGTCTGTGAGTGTGTGGGGGAGTGAGAGAGTGTCTGTCTGAGTTTGTGAGGGGGAGTGAGAGAGTGTGTCTGTGAGTGTGTGAAGGTGTGAGAGTGTGTGTAAATGAGTGTGTGGGGGAGTGAGAGAGTTTGTCTGTGAGTGTGCAGGGGAGTGAATGAGTGTGTCCGTGAGTGTGTGGGGGAGTGATAGAGTGTGTTTGTGAGTGTGTGAGGGACTGAGAGAGTGTGTCTGTGAGTTTGTGGGGGAGTGAGAGAGTGTGTCTCTGAGTGTGTGGGGGAGTGAGAGAGTGTGTCTGTGAGTGTGTGAGGTGGAGTGAGAGAGTGTGTCTGTGAGTGTGTGGTGGAGTGAGAGAGTGTGTCTGTGAGTGTGTGGGGGAGTGAGAGAGTTTGTCTGTGAGTTTGTGGTGGAGTGAGAGTGTGTGTCTGTGAGTGTGTGGGGGAGTGAGAGAGATTGTCTGTGAGTGTGTGGGGGAGTGAGAGGGTATTTCTGTGAGTGTGTCAGTGGGAGTGAGAGAGTGTGTCTGTGAGTGTGTGAGGGAGTGAGAGTGTGTGTCTGTGAGTGTGTGGGGGAGTGAGAGAGTGTGTCTGTGAGTGTTTGGGGGAGTGACAGAGCATGCCTGTGAGTGTGTGGGGGCATGAGAGAGTGTGTCTGTGAGTGTGTGGGGGATTGAGAGAGTGTGTCTGTGAGTGTGTGGAGGAGTGAGAGAGTGTGTCTGTGAGTGTGTGTGGGAGTGAGAGAGTGTGTCTTTGAGTGTGTGAGGGGGAGAGAGAGAGTGTGTCTTTGAGTGTGTGAGGGGGAGAGAGAGAGTGTGTCTGTGAGTGTGTGGGGGAGTGAGAGAGTGTGTCTGTGAGTGTGTGGGAGAGTTAGAGAGTGTGTCTGTGAGTGTGTGTGGGAGTGAGAGAGTGTGTCTCTGAGTGTGTGTGGGAGTGAGAGAGTGTGTCTTTGAGTGTGTGAGGGGGAGAGAGAGAGTGTGTCTGTGAGTGTGTGAGGAAGTGAGAGAATGTGTCTGGGAGTGTGTGGGGAGTGAGAGAGTCTGTCCGTGAGAGTGTGGGGGAGTGAGAGAGTCTGTCCGTGAGTGTGTGGGGGAGTGACAGAGTGTGTCTCTGAGTGTGTGTGGGAGTGAGAGAGTGTGTCTTTGAGTGTGTGAGGGGGAGAGAGAGAGTGTGTCTGTGAGTGTGTGGGGGAGTGAGAGAGTGTGTCTGTGAGTGTGTGGGAGAGTTAGAGAGTGTGTCTGTGAGTGTGTGTGGGAGTGAGAGAGTGTGTCTGTGAGTGTGTGGGGGAGTGAGAGAGTGTGTCTGTGAGTATATGTGGGACTGAGAGAGTGTGTCTGTGAGTGTGTGTGGGTGAGTGAGAGAGGGTGTCTGTGAGTGTGTGGGGGACTGAGAGATTGTGGCAGTGAGTTTGTGCGGGAGTGAGAGAGTGTGTCTGTGAGTGTGTTGGGGACTGAGAGATTGTGTGAGTGAGTTTGTGAGGGAGGGAGAGAGTGTGTCTGTGAGTGTATGGGGGACTGAGAGAGTGTATCTGTGAGTGTGTGGGGGAGTGAGAGAGTGTGTCTGTGAGTGTGTGGGGGGGTGAAAAAGTGTGTCAGTGAGTGTGTGAGGGAGTGATAGAGTGTGTCTGTGAGTGTGTGGGGTACTGAGAGATTGTGTCAGTGAGTGTGTCGCGGTGAGTGAGAGAGTGTGTCTGTGAGTGTGTGGCGGGGAGTGAGAGAGTGTGTCTGTGAGTGCGTGTGGGAGTGAGAGAGTGTGTCTGTGAGTGTGTGGGGGTGTGAGAGAGTGTGTCTGTGAGTGTGTGTGAGGGAGTGAGAGAGTGTGTCTGTGACTGTGTGGGGGGGAATAGGAGAGTGTGTCTGTGAGTGTGTGGGGCAGTGAGAGAGTGTGTCTGTGAGTGTGTGGGGATGTGAGAGAGTGTGTCTGTGAGTGTGTGTGGTGGAGTGAGAGTGTGTGTCTGTGAGTGTGTGTGGGAGTGAGAGAGTGTGTCTGTGAGTGTGTGGGGGAGTGAGAGACTGTGTTTGTGAGTGTGTGAGGGAGTGAGAGAGTGTGTCTGTGACTGTATGGGGTAGTGAGAGAGTGTGTCGGTGATTGTGCGGGGGAGGGAGAGAGTATGTCTGTGAGTGTGTGGGGGACTGAGAGATTGAGTCAGTGAGTGTGTGGCGGGGAGTGAGAGAGTGTGTCTGTGAGTGTGTGGCGGGGAGTGAGAGAGTGTGTATGTGAGTGCGTGTGGGTGAGAGAGTGTGTCTGTGAGTATGTGGGGATGTGAGAGGCTGTGTCTGTGAGTGTGTGAGGGGGAGTGAGAGAGTGTGTCTGTGAGTGTGTGAGGGGGAGTGAGACAGTGTGTCTGTGAGTGTGTGCAGATGTGAGAGAGTGTGTCTGTGAGTGTATGAGGGGGAGTGAGAGAGTGTGTCAGTGAGTGTGTGGGGGAGTGAGAGTTTGTCTGGGCGTGTGTGAGGGAGTGAGAGAGTGTGTCTGTGAGTGAGTGAGGGAGTGAGAGAGTGTGTCTGTGAGTGTGTGGGGGAGTGAGAGAGTGTGTCTGTGAGTGTGTGTGGGAGTGAGAGAGTGTGTCTTTGAGTGTGAGAGGGGGAGTGAGAGAGAGTGTCTGTGAGTGTGTGGGGATGTGAGAGAGTTTGTCTGTGAGTTTGTGAGGGGGAGTGAGAGAGTATGTCTGTGAGTGTGTGGGGGAGTGAGAGAGTGTGTCTGTGAGTGTGTGAGGGGGTGAGAGAGTGTGTCTGTGAGTGTGTGGGGGATTGAGAGACTGTGTCTGTGAGTGTGTGTGGGGGTGTGAGAGAGTGTGTCTGTGCATGCGCAGGAGAGAGACAGTGTGTCTGTGAGTGTGTGGGGGAGTGAGAGAGTGTATCTGTGAGTGTGTGTGGGAGTGAGAGTGTGTGTCTTTGAGTGAGTGAAGGGGAGAGAGAGAGTGTGTCTGTGAGTGTGTGGGGATGTGAGAGAGTGTGTCTGTGAATGTGTGGGGGAGTGAGAGTGTGTGTCTGTGAGTGTCTGGGGATGTGAGAGACTGTGTCTGTGAGTGTATGAGGGGGAGTGAGAGAGTGTGTCTGTGAGTGTGTGAGGGGGAGTGAGAGAGTATGCCTGTGAGTGTGTAGGGATGTGAGAGAGTGTGTCTGTGAGTGTGTGAGGGGGAGTGAGAGAGAGTGTCTGTGAGTGTGTGGGGGAGTGAGAGAGTGTGTCTGTGAGTGAGTGAGGGAGTGAGAGAGTGTGTCTGTGAGCGTGTGGGGGAGTGAGAGAGTGTGTCTGTGAGTGTGTGTGGGAGTGAGAGAGTGTGTCTGTGAGTGTGTGTGGGAGTGAGAGAGTGTGTCAGTGAGTGTGTGGGGGAGTGAGAGTTTGTCTGTGCGTGTGTGAGGGAGTGAGAGAGTGTGTCTGTGAGTGTGTGAGGGAGTGAGAGAATGTGTCTGTGAGTGTGTGGGGGAGTGAGAGAGTGTGTCTGTGAGTGTGTGTGGGAGTGAGAGAGTGTGTCTTTGAGTGTGAGAGGGGGAGTGAGAGAGAGTGTCTGTGAGTGTGTGGGGATGTGAGAGAGTTTGTCTGTGAGTTTGTGAGGGGGAGTGAGAGAGTGTGTCTGTGAGTGTGTGGGGGAGTGAGAGAGTGTGTCTGTGAGTGTGTGGGGGATTGAGAGACTATGTCTGTGAGTGCGTGTGGGGGTGTGAGAGAGTGTGTCTGTGCATGTGCAGGAGAGAGACAGTGTGTCTGTGAGTGTGTGGGGGAGTGAGAGAGTGTATCTGTGAGTGTGTGTGGGAGTGAGAGTGTGTGTCTTTGAGTGTGTGAAGGGGAGAGAGAGAGTGTGTCTGTGAGTGTGTGGGGATGTGAGAGAGTGTGTCTGTGAGTGTGTGGGGGAGTGAGAGTGTTTTTCTGTGAGTGTCTGGGGATGTGAGAGACTGTGTCTGTGAGTGTATGAGGGGGAGTGAGAGAGTGTGTCTGTGAGTGTGTGGGGGGGTGAAAAAGTGTGTCAGTGAGTGTGTGAGGGAGTGATAGAGTGTGTCTGTGAGTGTGTGGGGTACTGAGAGATTGTGTCAGTGAGTGTGTCGCGGTGAGTGAGAGAGTGTGTCTGTGAGTGTGTGGCGGGGAGTGAGAGAGTGTGTCTGTGAGTGCGTGTGGGAGTGAGAGAGTGTGTCTGTGAGTGTGTGGGGGTGTGAGAGAGTGTGTCTGTGAGTGTGTGTGAGGGAGTGAGAGAGTGTGTCTGTGACTGTGTGGGGGGGAATAGGAGAGTGTGTCTGTGAGTGTGTGGGGCAGTGAGAGAGTGTGTCTGTGAGTGTGTGGGGATGTGAGAGAGTGTGTCTGTGAGTGTGTGTGGTGGAGTGAGAGTGTGTGTCTGTGAGTGTGTGTGGGAGTGAGAGAGTGTGTCTGTGAGTGTGTGGGGGAGTGAGAGACTGTGTTTGTGAGTGTGTGAGGGAGTGAGAGAGTGTGTCTGTGACTGTATGGGGTAGTGAGAGAGTGTGTCGGTGATTGTGCGGGGGAGGGAGAGAGTATGTCTGTGAGTGTGTGGGGGACTGAGAGATTGAGTCAGTGAGTGTGTGGCGGGGAGTGAGAGAGTGTGTCTGTGAGTGTGTGGCGGGGAGTGAGAGAGTGTGTATGTGAGTGCGTGTGGGTGAGAGAGTGTGTCTGTGAGTATGTGGGGATGTGAGAGGCTGTGTCTGTGAGTGTGTGAGGGGGAGTGAGAGAGTGTGTCTGTGAGTGTGTGAGGGGGAGTGAGACAGTGTGTCTGTGAGTGTGTGCAGATGTGAGAGAGTGTGTCTGTGAGTGTATGAGGGGGAGTGAGAGAGTGTGTCAGTGAGTGTGTGGGGGAGTGAGAGTTTGTCTGGGCGTGTGTGAGGGAGTGAGAGAGTGTGTCTGTGAGTGAGTGAGGGAGTGAGAGAGTGTGTCTGTGAGTGTGTGGGGGAGTGAGAGAGTGTGTCTGTGAGTGTGTGTGGGAGTGAGAGAGTGTGTCTTTGAGTGTGAGAGGGGGAGTGAGAGAGAGTGTCTGTGAGTGTGTGGGGATGTGAGAGAGTTTGTCTGTGAGTTTGTGAGGGGGAGTGAGAGAGTATGTCTGTGAGTGTGTGGGGGAGTGAGAGAGTGTGTCTGTGAGTGTGTGAGGGGGTGAGAGAGTGTGTCTGTGAGTGTGTGGGGGATTGAGAGACTGTGTCTGTGAGTGTGTGTGGGGGTGTGAGAGAGTGTGTCTGTGCATGCGCAGGAGAGAGACAGTGTGTCTGTGAGTGTGTGGGGGAGTGAGAGAGTGTATCTGTGAGTGTGTGTGGGAGTGAGAGTGTGTGTCTTTGAGTGAGTGAAGGGGAGAGAGAGAGTGTGTCTGTGAGTGTGTGGGGATGTGAGAGAGTGTGTCTGTGAATGTGTGGGGGAGTGAGAGTGTGTGTCTGTGAGTGTCTGGGGATGTGAGAGACTGTGTCTGTGAGTGTATGAGGGGGAGTGAGAGAGTGTGTCTGTGAGTGTGTGAGGGGGAGTGAGAGAGTATGCCTGTGAGTGTGTAGGGATGTGAGAGAGTGTGTCTGTGAGTGTGTGAGGGGGAGTGAGAGAGAGTGTCTGTGAGTGTGTGGGGGAGTGAGAGAGTGTGTCTGTGAGTGAGTGAGGGAGTGAGAGAGTGTGTCTGTGAGCGTGTGGGGGAGTGAGAGAGTGTGTCTGTGAGTGTGTGTGGGAGTGAGAGAGTGTGTCTGTGAGTGTGTGTGGGAGTGAGAGAGTGTGTCAGTGAGTGTGTGGGGGAGTGAGAGTTTGTCTGTGCGTGTGTGAGGGAGTGAGAGAGTGTGTCTGTGAGTGTGTGAGGGAGTGAGAGAATGTGTCTGTGAGTGTGTGGGGGAGTGAGAGAGTGTGTCTGTGAGTGTGTGTGGGAGTGAGAGAGTGTGTCTTTGAGTGTGAGAGGGGGAGTGAGAGAGAGTGTCTGTGAGTGTGTGGGGATGTGAGAGAGTTTGTCTGTGAGTTTGTGAGGGGGAGTGAGAGAGTGTGTCTGTGAGTGTGTGGGGGAGTGAGAGAGTGTGTCTGTGAGTGTGTGGGGGATTGAGAGACTATGTCTGTGAGTGCGTGTGGGGGTGTGAGAGAGTGTGTCTGTGCATGTGCAGGAGAGAGACAGTGTGTCTGTGAGTGTGTGGGGGAGTGAGAGAGTGTATCTGTGAGTGTGTGTGGGAGTGAGAGTGTGTGTCTTTGAGTGTGTGAAGGGGAGAGAGAGAGTGTGTCTGTGAGTGTGTGGGGATGTGAGAGAGTGTGTCTGTGAGTGTGTGGGGGAGTGAGAGTGTTTTTCTGTGAGTGTCTGGGGATGTGAGAGACTGTGTCTGTGAGTGTATGAGGGGGAGTGAGAGAGTGTGTCTGTGAGTGTGTGAGGGGGAGTGAGAGAGTGTGCCTGTGAGTGTGTAGGGATGTGAGAGAGTGTGTCTGTGAGTGTGTGAGGGGGAGTGAGAGAGAGTGTCTGTGAGTGTGTGGGGGAGTGAGAGAGTGTGTCTGTGAGTGAGTGAGGGAGTGAGAGAGTGTGTCTGTGAGCGTGTGGGGGAGTGAGAGAGTGTGTCTGTGAGTGTGTGTGGGAGTGAGAGAGTGTGTCTGTGAGTGTGTGTGGGAGTGAGCGAGTGTGTCTTTGAGTGTGAGAGGGGGAGTGAGAGAGAGTGTCTGTGAATGTGTGGGGATGTGAGAGAGATTGTCTGTGAGTGTGTGAGGGGGAGTGAGAGAGTGTGTCTGTGAGTGTGTGGGGGAGTGAGAGAGTGTTTGTGTGAGTACATGAGGGGGAGTGAGAGAGTGTGTCTGTGAGTGTGTGGTGGAGTGAGAGAATGTGTCTGTGAGTGTGTGAGGGGGAGTGTGAGAGTGTATCTGTGTGTGTGCGGGAGAGTGCGAGAATGTGTCTGTGAGTGTGTGGGGGTGTGAGAGAGTATGTCTGTGAGCGGGTGGGGGAGTGAGAGAGTGTGTCTGTGCGCGTGTGGGTGTGTGCAAGAGTGTGTCTGTGAGTGTCTGTGGCAGAATGAGTGTGTCTGTGAGTGTGAGAGGGAGTGAGTTTGTCTGGGAGTGTGTGGGGGAGTGAGAGAGTGTGTCTGTGTGTGTGTGTGGGATTGAGAGAGTGTGTCTGTGAGTGTGCGACGGAGTGAGATAGTGTGTCTGTGAGTGTGCGGGTGTGTTTGAGAGTGTGTCGGTGAGTGTGCAGGGGAGTGAGAGAGTGTGTCTGTGAGTGTGAGTGTGAGTGAGAGAGTGTGTCTGTGAGTGTGTGGGGGAGTGAGAGAGTGTGTCTGTGAGTGTGTGTGGCAGTGAGAGAATGTGTCTTTGAGTGTGTGAGAGGGAGTGAGAGAGTGTATCTGTGTGTGTGCGGGAGAGTGAGAGAGTGTGTCTTTGAGTGTGAGAGGGATTGCGAGAGTGTGTCTGTGAGTGTGTGTGGGGGAGTGAGAGAGTGTGTCTGTGAGTGTGTGGGGGAGTGAGAGAGTGTGTCTGTGACTGTGTGGGGGAGTGAGTGAGTGTGTCTGTGAGTGTCTGGGGATGTGAGAGACTGTGTCTGTGAGTGTATGAGGGGGAGTGAGAGAGTGTGTCTGTGAGTGTGTGAGGGAGTGAGAGAGTGTGTCTGTGAGCGTGTGGGGGAGTGAGAGAGTGTGTCTGTGAGTGTGTGTGGGAGTGAGAGAGTGTGTCTGTGAGTGTGTGTGGGAGTGAGAGAGTGTGTCTTTGAGTGTGAGAGGGGGAGAGAGAGAGTGTGTCTGTGAGTGTGTGGGGATGTGAGAGAGTGTGTCTGTGAGTGTGTGGGGGAGTGAGAGTGTGTGTCTGTGAGTGTCTGGGGATGTGAGAGACTGTGTCTGTGAGTGTATGAGGGGGAGTGAGAGAGTGTGTCTGTCAGTGTGTGAGGGGGAGTGAGAGAGTGTGCCTGTGAGTGTGTAGGGATGTGAGAGAGTGTGTCTGTGAGTGTGTGAGGGGGAGTGAGAGAGAGTGTCTGTGAGTGTGTGGGGGAGTGAGAGAGTGTGTCTGTGAGTGAGTGAGGGGGAGTGAGAGAGTGTGTCTGAGAGTGTGTGGGGGAGTGAGAGAGTGTCTGTCTGAGTTTGTGAGGGGGAGTGAGAGAGTGTGTCTGTGAGTGTGTGAAGGTGTGAGAGTGTGTGTAAATGAGTGTGTGGGGGAGTGAGAGAGTTTGTCTGTGAGTGTGCAGGGGAGTGAATGAGTGTGTCCGTGAGTGTGTGGGGGAGTGATAGAGTGTGTTTGTGAGTGTGTGAGGGACTGAGAGAGTGTGTCTGTGAGTTTGTGGGGGAGTGAGAGAGTGTGTCTCTGAGTGTGTGGGGGAGTGAGAGAGTGTGTCTGTGAGTGTGTGAGGGGGAGTGAGAGAGTGTGTCTGTGAGTGTGTGGTGGAGTGAGAGAGTGTGTCTGTGAGTGTGTGGGGGAGTGAGAGAGTTTGTCTGTGAGTTTGTGGTGGAGTGAGAGTGTGTGTCTGTGAGTGTGTGGGGGAGTGAGAGAGATTGTCTGTGAGTGTGTGGGGGAGTGAGAGGGTATTTCTGTGAGTGTGTCAGTGGGAGTGAGAGAGTGTGTCTGTGAGTGTGTGAGGGAGTGAGAGTGTGTGTCTGTGAGTGTGTGGGGGAGTGAGAGAGTGTGTCTGTGAGTGTTTGGGGGAGTGACAGAGCATGCCTGTGAGTGTGTGGGGGCATGAGAGAGTGTGTCTGTGAGTGTGTGGGGGATTGAGAGAGTGTGTCTGTGAGTGTGTGGAGGAGTGAGAGAGTGTGTCTGTGAGATTGTGAGGGAGTGTGTCTGTGAGTGTGTGAGGAAGTGAGAGAATGTGTCTGGGAGTGTGTGGGGAGTGAGAGAGTCTGTCCGTGAGAGTGTGGGGGATTGAGAGAGTCTGTCCGTGAGTGTGTGGGGGAGTGACAGAGTGTGTCTCTGAGTGTGTGTGGGAGTGAGAGAGTGTGTCTTTGAGTGTGTGAGGGGGAGAGAGAGAGTGTGTCTGTGAGTGTGTGGGGATGTGAGAGAGTGTGTCTGTGAGTGTGTGGGGGAGTGAGAGAGTGTGTCTGTGAGTGTGTGGGAGAGTTAGAGAGTGTGTCTGTGAGTGTGTGTGGGAGTGAGAGAGTGTGTCTGTGAGTGTGTGGGGGAGTGAGAGAGTGTGTCTGTGAGTATATGTGGGACTGAGAGAGTGTGTCTGTGAGTGTGTGTGGGTGAGTGAGAGAGGGTGTCTGTGAGTGTGTGTGGGACTGAGAGATTGTGGCAGTGAGTTTGTGCGGGAGTGAGAGAGTGTGTCTGTGAGTGTGTTGGGGACTGAGAGATTGTGTGAGTGAGTTTGTGAGGGAGGGAGAGAGTGTGTCTGTGAGTGTATGGGGGACTGAGAGAGTGTATCTGTGAGTGTGTGGGGGAGTGAGAGAGTGTGTCTGTGAGTGTGTGGGGGGGTGAAAAAGTGTGTCAGTGAGTGTGTGAGGGAGTGATAGAGTGTGTCTGTGAGTGTGTGGGGTACTGAGAGATTGTGTCAGTGAGTGTGTCGCGGTGAGTGAGAGAGTGTGTCTGTGAGTGTGTGGCGGGGAGTGAGAGAGTGTGTCTGTGAGTGCGTGTGGGAGTGAGAGAGTGTGTCTGTGAGTGTGTGGGGGTGTGAGAGAGTGTGTCTGTGAGTGTGTGAGGGACTGAGAGAGTGTGTCTGTGAGTGTGTGAGGGGGAGTGAGAGAGTGTGTCTGAGAGTGTGTGGGGGAGTGAGAGAGTGTGTCTGTGAGTGTGTGGGGGAGTGAGAGAGTGTGTCTGTGAGTGTGTGGGGGAGTGAGAGAGTGTCTGTCTGAGTTTGTGAGGGGGAGTGAGAGAGTGTGTCTGTGAGTGTGTGAAGGTGTGAGAGTGTGTGTAAATGAGTGTGTGGGGGAGTGAGAGAGTTTGCCTGTGAGTGTGCAGGGGATTGATTGAGTGTGTCCGTGAGTGTGTGGGGGAGTGATAGAGTGTGTTTGTGAGTGTGTGAGGGAGTGATAGAGTGTGTCTGTGAGTTTGTGGGGGAGTGAGAGAGTGTGTCTCTGAGTGTGTGGGGGAGTGAGAGAGTGTGTCTGTGAGTGTGTGAGGGGGAGTGAGAGAGTGTGTCTGTGAGTGTGTGGTGGAGTGAGAGAGTGTGTCTGTGAGTGTGTGGGGGAGTGAGAGAGTTTGTCTGTGAGTTTGTGGTGGAGTGAGAGTGTGTGTCTGTGAGTGTGTGGGGGAGTGAGAGAGATTGTCTGTGAGTGTGTGGGGGAGTGAGAGGGTATTTCTGTGAGTGTGTCAGTGGGAGTGAGAGAGTGTGTCTGTGAGTGTGTGAGGGAGTGAGAGTGTGTGTCTGTGAGTGTGTGGGGGAGTGAGAGAGTGTGTCTGTGAGTGTTTGGGGGAGTGACAGAGCATGCCTGTGAGTGTGTGGGGGCATGAGAGAGTGTGTCTGTGAGTGTGTGGGGGATTGAGAGAGTGTGTCTGTGAGTGTGTGGAGGAGTGAGAGAGTGTGTCTGTGAGTGTGTGTGGGAGTGAGAGAGTGTGTCTTTGAGTGTGTGAGGGGGAGAGAGAGAGTGTGTCTTTGAGTGTGTGAGGGGGAGAGAGAGAGTGTGTCTGTGAGTGTGTGGGGGAGTGAGAGAGTGTGTCTGTGAGTGTGTGGGAGAGTTAGAGAGTGTGTCTGTGAGTGTGTGTGGGAGTGAGAGAGTGTGTCTCTGAGTGTGTGTGGGAGTGAGAGAGTGTGTCTTTGAGTGTGTGAGGGGGAGAGAGAGAGTGTGTCTGTGAGTGTGTGAGGAAGTGAGAGAATGTGTCTGGGAGTGTGTGGGGAGTGAGAGAGTCTGTCCGTGAGAGTGTGGGGGAGTGAGAGAGTCTGTCCGTGAGTGTGTGGGGGAGTGACAGAGTGTGTCTCTGAGTGTGTGTGGGAGTGAGAGAGTGTGTCTTTGAGTGTGTGAGGGGGAGAGAGAGAGTGTGTCTGTGAGTGTGTGGGGGAGTGAGAGAGTGTGTCTGTGAGTGTGTGGGAGAGTTAGAGAGTGTGTCTGTGAGTGTGTGTGGGAGTGAGAGAGTGTGTCTGTGAGTGTGTGGGGGAGTGAGAGAGTGTGTCTGTGAGTATATGTGGGACTGAGAGAGTGTGTCTGTGAGTGTGTGTGGGTGAGTGAGAGAGGGTGTCTGTGAGTGTGTGGGGGACTGAGAGATTGTGGCAGTGAGTTTGTGCGGGAGTGAGAGAGTGTGTCTGTGAGTGTGTTGGGGACTGAGAGATTGTGTGAGTGAGTTTGTGAGGGAGGGAGAGAGTGTGTCTGTGAGTGTATGGGGGACTGAGAGAGTGTATCTGTGAGTGTGTGGGGGAGTGAGAGAGTGTGTCTGTGAGTGTGTGGGGGGGTGAAAAAGTGTGTCAGTGAGTGTGTGAGGAAGTGATAGAGTGTGTCTGTGAGTGTGTGGGGTACTGAGAAATTGTGTCAGTGAGTGTGTCGCGGTGAGTGAGAGAGTGTGTCTGTGAGTGTGTGGCGGGGAGTGAGAGAGTGTGTCTGTGAGTGCGTGTGGGAGTGAGAGAGTGTGTCTGTGAGTGTGTGGGGGTGTGAGAGAGTGTGTCTGTGAGTGTGTGTGAGGGAGTGAGAGAGTGTGTCTGTGACTGTGTGGGGGGGAATAGGAGAGTGTGTCTGTGAGTGTGTGGGGCAGTGAGAGAGTGTGTCTGTGAGTGTGTGGGGATGTGAGAGAGTGTGTCTGTGAGTGTGTGTGGTGGAGTGAGAGTGTGTGTCTGTGAGTGTGTGTGGGAGTGAGAGAGTGTGTCTGTGAGTGTGTGGGGGAGTGAGAGACTGTGTTTGTGAGTGTGTGAGGGAGTGAGAGAGTGTGTCTGTGACTGTATGGGGTAGTGAGAGAGTGTGTCGGTGATTGTGCGGGGGAGGGAGAGAGTATGTCTGTGAGTGTGTGGGGGACTGAGAGATTGAGTCAGTGAGTGTGTGGCGGGGAGTGAGAGAGTGTGTCTGTGAGTGTGTGGCGGGGAGTGAGAGAGTGTGTATGTGAGTGCGTGTGGGTGAGAGAGTGTGTCTGTGAGTATGTGGGGATGTGAGAGGCTGTGTCTGTGAGTGTGTGAGGGGGAGTGAGAGAGTGTGTCTGTGAGTGTGTGAGGGGGAGTGAGACAGTGTGTCTGTGAGTGTGTGCAGATGTGAGAGAGTGTGTCTGTGAGTGTATGAGGGGGAGTGAGAGAGTGTGTCAGTGAGTGTGTGGGGGAGTGAGAGTTTGTCTGGGCGTGTGTGAGGGAGTGAGAGAGTGTGTCTGTGAGTGAGTGAGGGAGTGAGAGAGTGTGTCTGTGAGTGTGTGGGGGAGTGAGAGAGTGTGTCTGTGAGTGTGTGTGGGAGTGAGAGAGTGTGTCTTTGAGTGTGAGAGGGGGAGTGAGAGAGAGTGTCTGTGAGCGTGTGGGGATGTGAGAGAGTTTGTCTGTGAGTTTGTGAGGGGGAGTGAGAGAGTATGTCTGTGAGTGTGTGGGGGAGTGAGAGAGTGTGTCTGTGAGTGTGTGAGGGGGTGAGAGAGTGTGTCTGTGAGTGTGTGGGGGATTGAGAGACTGTGTCTGTGAGTGTGTGTGGGGGTGTGAGAGAGTGTGTCTGTGCATGCGCAGGAGAGAGACAGTGTGTCTGTGAGTGTGTGGGGGAGTGAGAGAGTGTATCTGTGAGTGTGTGTGGGAGTGAGAGTGTGTGTCTTTGAGTGAGTGAAGGGGAGAGAGAGAGTGTGTCTGTGAGTGTGTGGGGATGTGAGAGAGTGTGTCTGTGAGTGTGTGGGGGAGTGAGAGTGTGTGTCTGTGAGTGTCTGGGGATGTGAGAGACTGTGTCTGTGAGTGTATGAGGGGGAGTGAGAGAGTGTGTCTGTGAGTGTGTGAGGGGGAGTGAGAGAGTATGCCTGTGAGTGTGTAGGGATGTGAGAGAGTGTGTCTGTGAGTGTGTGAGGGGGAGTGAGAGAGAGTGTCTGTGAGTGTGTGGGGGAGTGAGAGAGTGTGTCTGTGAGTGAGTGAGGGAGTGAGAGAGTGTGTCTGTGAGCGTGTGGGGGAGTGAGAGAGTGTGTCTGTGAGTGTGTGTGGGAGTGAGAGAGTGTGTCAGTGAGTGTGTCGCGGTGAGTGAGAGAGTGTGTCTGTGAGTGTGTGGCGGGGAGTGAGAGAGTGTGTCTGTGAGTGCGTGTGGGAGTGAGAGAGTGTGTCTGTGAGTGTGTGGGGGTGTGAGAGAGTGTGTCTGTGAGTGTGTGAGGGACTGAGAGAGTGTGTCTGTGAGTGTGTGAGGGGGAGTGAGAGAGTGTGTCTGAGAGTGTGTGGGGGAGTGAGAGAGTGTGTCTGTGAGTGTGTGGGGGAGTGAGAGAGTGTGTCTGTGAGTGTGTGGGGGAGTGAGAGAGTGTCTGTCTGAGTTTGTGAGGGGGAGTGAGAGAGTGTGTCTGTGAGTGTGTGAAGGTGTGAGAGTGTGTGTAAATGAGTGTGTGGGGGAGTGAGAGAGTTTGTCTGTGAGTGTGCAGGGGATTGATTGAGTGTGTCCGTGAGTGTGTGGGGGAGTGATAGAGTGTGTTTGTGAGTGTGTGAGGGACTGAGAGAGTGTGTCTGTGAGTTTGTGGGGGAGTGAGAGAGTGTGTCTCTGAGTGTGTGGGGGAGTGAGAGAGTGTGTCTGTGAGTGTGTGAGGGGGAGTGAGAGAGTGTGTCTGTGAGTGTGTGGTGGAGTGAGAGAGTTTGTCTGTGAGTTTGTGGTGGAGTGAGAGTGTGTGTCTGTGAGTGTGTGGGGGAGTGAGAGAGATTGTCTGTGAGTGTGTGGGGGAGTGAGAGGGTATTTCTGTGAGTGTGTCAGTGGGAGTGAGAGAGTGTGTCTGTGAGTGTGTGAGGGAGTGAGAGTGTGTGTCTGTGAGTGTGTGGGGGAGTGAGAGAGTGTGTCTGTGAGTGTTTGGGGGAGTGACAGAGCATGCCTGTGAGTGTGTGGGGGCATGAGAGAGTGTGTCTGTGAGTGTGTGGGGGATTGAGAGAGTGTGTCTGTGAGTGTGTGGAGGAGTGAGAGAGTGTGTCTGTGAGTGTGTGTGGGAGTGAGAGAGTGTGTCTTTGAGTGTGTGAGGGGGAGAGAGAGAGTGTGTCTTTGAGTGTGTGAGGGGGAGAGAGAGAGTGTGTCTGTGAGTGTGTGGGGGAGTGAGAGAGTGTGTCTGTGAGTGTGTGGGAGAGTTAGAGAGTGTGTCTGTGAGTGTGTGTGGGAGTGAGAGAGTGTGTCTCTGAGTGTGTGTGGGAGTGAGAGAGTGTGTCTTTGAGTGTGTGAGGGGGAGAGAGAGAGTGTGTCTGTGAGTGTGTGAGGAAGTGAGAGAATGTGTCTGGGAGTGTGTGGGGAGTGAGAGAGTCTGTCCGTGAGAGTGTGGGGGAGTGAGAGAGTCTGTCCGTGAGTGTGTGGGGGAGTGACAGAGTGTGTCTCTGAGTGTGTGTGGGAGTGAGAGAGTGTGTCTTTGAGTGTGTGAGGGGGAGAGAGAGAGTGTGTCTGTGAGTGTG
Organism: Cetorhinus maximus; assembly: GCF_964194155.1. Taxonomy (NCBI): domain Eukaryota; kingdom Metazoa; phylum Chordata; class Chondrichthyes; order Lamniformes; family Cetorhinidae; genus Cetorhinus; species Cetorhinus maximus. Next base: position 51,925 of record NW_027596897.1, read on the forward strand.
TGGGGGAGTGAGAGAGTGTGTCTGTGAGTGTGTGGGAGAGTTAGAGAGTGTGTCTGTGAGTGTGTGTGGGAGTGAGAGAGTGTGTCTGTGAGTGTGTGGGGGAGTGAGAGAGTGTGTCTGTGAGTATATGTGGGACTGAGAGAGTGTGTCTGTGAGTGTGTGTGGGTGAGTGAGAGAGGGTGTCTGTGAGTGTGTGGGGGACTGAGAGATTGTGGCAGTGAGTTTGTGCGGGAGTGAGAGAGTGTGTCTGTGAGTGTGTTGGGGACTGAGAGATTGTGTGAGTGAGTTTGTGAGGGAGGGAGAGAGTGTGTCTGTGAGTGTATGGGGGACTGAGAGAGTGTATCTGTGAGTGTGTGGGGGAGTGAGAGAGTGTGTCTGTGAGTGTGTGGGGGGGTGAAAAAGTGTGTCAGTGAGTGTGTGAGGGAGTGATAGAGTGTGTCTGTGAGTGTGTGGGGTACTGAGAAATTGTGTCAGTGAGTGTGTCGCGGTGAGTGAGAGAGTGTGTCTGTGAGTGTGTGGCGGGGAGTGAGAGAGTGTGTCTGTGAGTGCGTGTGGGAGTGAGAGAGTGTGTCTGTGAGTGTGTGGGGGTGTGAGAGAGTGTGTCTGTGAGTGTGTGTGAGGGAGTGAGAGAGTGTGTCTGTGACTGTGTGGGGGGGAATAGGAGAGTGTGTCTGTGAGTGTGTGGGGCAGTGAGAGAGTGTGTCTGTGAGTGTGTGGGGATGTGAGAGAGTGTGTCTGTGAGTGTGTGTGGTGGAGTGAGAGTGTGTGTCTGTGAGTGTGTGTGGGAGTGAGAGAGTGTGTCTGTGAGTGTGTGGGGGAGTGAGAGACTGTGTTTGTGAGTGTGTGAGGGAGTGAGAGAGTGTGTCTGTGACTGTATGGGGTAGTGAGAGAGTGTGTCGGTGATTGTGCGGGGGAGGGAGAGAGTATGTCTGTGAGTGTGTGGGGGACTGAGAGATTGAGTCAGTGAGTGTGTGGCGGGGAGTGAGAGAGTGTGTCTGTGAGTGTGTGGCGGGGAGTGAGAGAGTGTGTATGTGAGTGCGTGTGGGTGAGAGAGTGTGTCTGTGAGTATGTGGGGATGTGAGAGGCTGTGTCTGTGAGTGTGTGAGGGGGAGTGAGAGAGTGTGTCTGTGAGTGTGTGAGGGGGAGTGAGACAGTGTGTCTGTGAGTGTGTGCAGATGTGAGAGAGTGTGTCTGTGAGTGTATGAGGGGGAGTGAGAGAGTGTGTCAGTGAGTGTGTGGGGGAGTGAGAGTTTGTCTGGGCGTGTGTGAGGGAGTGAGAGAGTGTGTCTGTGAGTGTGTGGGGGAGTGAGAGAGTGTCTGTCTGAGTTTGTGAGGGGGAGTGAGAGAGTGTGTCTGTGAGTGTGTGAAGGTGTGAGAGTGTGTGTAAATGAGTGTGTGGGGGAGTGAGAGAGTTTGTCTGTGAGTGTGCAGGGGATTGATTGAGTGTGTCCGTGAGTGTGTGGGGGAGTGATAGAGTGTGTTTGTGAGTGTGTGAGGGACTGAGAGAGTGTGTCTGTGAGTTTGTGGGGGAGTGAGAGAGTGTGTCTCTGAGTGTGTGGGGGAGTGAGAGAGTGTGTCTGTGAGTGTGTGAGGGGGAGTGAGAGAGTGTGTCTGTGAGTGTGTGGTGGAGTGAGAGAGTTTGTCTGTGAGTTTGTGGTGGAGTGAGAGTGTGTGTCTGTGAGTGTGTGGGGGAGTGAGAGAGATTGTCTGTGAGTGTGTGGGGGAGTGAGAGGGTATTTCTGTGAGTGTGTCAGTGGGAGTGAGAGAGTGTGTCTGTGAGTGTGTGAGGGAGTGAGAGTGTGTGTCTGTGAGTGTGTGGGGGAGTGAGAGAGTGTGTCTGTGAGTGTTTGGGGGAGTGACAGAGCATGCCTGTGAGTGTGTGGGGGCATGAGAGAGTGTGTCTGTGAGTGTGTGGGGGATTGAGAGAGTGTGTCTGTGAGTGTGTGGAGGAGTGAGAGAGTGTGTCTGTGAGTGTGTGTGGGAGTGAGAGAGTGTGTCTTTGAGTGTGTGAGGGGGAGAGAGAGAGTGTGTCTTTGAGTGTGTGAGGGGGAGAGAGAGAGTGTGTCTGTGAGTGTGTGGGGGAGTGAGAGAGTGTGTCTGTGAGTGTGTGGGAGAGTTAGAGAGTGTGTCTGTGAGTGTGTGTGGGAGTGAGAGAGTGTGTCTCTGAGTGTGTGTGGGAGTGAGAGAGTGTGTCTTTGAGTGTGTGAGGGGGAGAGAGAGAGTGTGTCTGTGAGTGTGTGAGGAAGTGAGAGAATGTGTCTGGGAGTGTGTGGGGAGTGAGAGAGTCTGTCCGTGAGAGTGTGGGGGAGTGAGAGAGTCTGTCCGTGAGTGTGTGGGGGAGTGACAGAGTGTGTCTCTGAGTGTGTGTGGGAGTGAGAGAGTGTGTCTTTGAGTGTGTGAGGGGGAGAGAGAGAGTGTGTCTGTGAGTGTGTGGGGGAGTGAGAGAGTGTGTCTGTGAGTGTGTGGGAGAGTTAGAGAGTGTGTCTGTGAGTGTGTGTGGGAGTGAGAGAGTGTGTCTGTGAGTGTGTGGGGGAGTGAGAGAGTGTGTCTGTGAGTATATGTGGGACTGAGAGAGTGTGTCTGTGAGTGTGTGTGGGTGAGTGAGAGAGGGTGTCTGTGAGTGTGTGGGGGACTGAGAGATTGTGGCAGTGAGTTTGTGCGGGAGTGAGAGAGTGTGTCTGTGAGTGTGTTGGGGACTGAGAGATTGTGTGAGTGAGTTTGTGAGGGAGGGAGAGAGTGTGTCTGTGAGTGTATGGGGGACTGAGAGAGTGTATCTGTGAGTGTGTGGGGGAGTGAGAGAGTGTGTCTGTGAGTGTGTGGGGGGGTGAAAAAGTGTGTCAGTGAGTGTGTGAGGGAGTGATAGAGTGTGTCTGTGAGTGTGTGGGGTACTGAGAAATTGTGTCAGTGAGTGTGTCGCGGTGAGTGAGAGAGTGTGTCTGTGAGTGTGTGGCGGGGAGTGAGAGAGTGTGTCTGTGAGTGCGTGTGGGAGTGAGAGAGTGTGTCTGTGAGTGTGTGGGGGTGTGAGAGAGTGTGTCTGTGAGTGTGTGTGAGGGAGTGAGAGAGTGTGTCTGTGACTGTGTGGGGGGGAATAGGAGAGTGTGTCTGTGAGTGTGTGGGGCAGTGAGAGAGTGTGTCTGTGAGTGTGTGGGGATGTGAGAGAGTGTGTCTGTGAGTGTGTGTGGTGGAGTGAGAGTGTGTGTCTGTGAGTGTGTGTGGGAGTGAGAGAGTGTGTCTGTGAGTGTGTGGGGGAGTGAGAGACTGTGTTTGTGAGTGTGTGAGGGAGTGAGAGAGTGTGTCTGTGACTGTATGGGGTAGTGAGAGAGTGTGTCGGTGATTGTGCGGGGGAGGGAGAGAGTATGTCTGTGAGTGTGTGGGGGACTGAGAGATTGAGTCAGTGAGTGTGTGGCGGGGAGTGAGAGAGTGTGTCTGTGAGTGTGTGGCGGGGAGTGAGAGAGTGTGTATGTGAGTGCGTGTGGGTGAGAGAGTGTGTCTGTGAGTATGTGGGGATGTGAGAGGCTGTGTCTGTGAGTGTGTGAGGGGGAGTGAGAGAGTGTGTCTGTGAGTGTGTGAGGGGGAGTGAGACAGTGTGTCTGTGAGTGTGTGCAGATGTGAGAGAGTGTGTCTGTGAGTGTATGAGGGGGAGTGAGAGAGTGTGTCAGTGAGTGTGTGGGGGAGTGAGAGTTTGTCTGGGCGTGTGTGAGGGAGTGAGAGAGTGTGTCTGTGAGTGAGTGAGGGAGTGAGAGAGTGTGTCTGTGAGTGTGTGGGGGAGTGAGAGAGTGTGTCTGTGAGTGTGTGTGGGAGTGAGAGAGTGTGTCTTTGAGTGTGAGAGGGGGAGTGAGAGAGAGTGTCTGTGAGCGTGTGGGGATGTGAGAGAGTTTGTCTGTGAGTTTGTGAGGGGGAGTGAGAGAGTATGTCTGTGAGTGTGTGGGGGAGTGAGAGAGTGTGTCTGTGAGTGTGTGAGGGGGTGAGAGAGTGTGTCTGTGAGTGTGTGGGGGATTGAGAGACTGTGTCTGTGAGTGTGTGTGGGGGTGTGAGAGAGTGTGTCTGTGCATGCGCAGGAGAGAGACAGTGTGTCTGTGAGTGTGTGGGGGAGTGAGAGAGTGTATCTGTGAGTGTGTGTGGGAGTGAGAGTGTGTGTCTTTGAGTGAGTGAAGGGGAGAGAGAGAGTGTGTCTGTGAGTGTGTGGGGATGTGAGAGAGTGTGTCTGTGAGTGTGTGGGGGAGTGAGAGTGTGTGTCTGTGAGTGTCTGGGGATGTGAGAGACTGTGTCTGTGAGTGTATGAGGGGGAGTGAGAGAGTGTGTCTGTGAGTGTGTGAGGGGGAGTGAGAGAGTATGCCTGTGAGTGTGTAGGGATGTGAGAGAGTGTGTCTGTGAGTGTGTGAGGGGGAGTGAGAGAGAGTGTCTGTGAGTGTGTGGGGGAGTGAGAGAGTGTGTCTGTGAGTGAGTGAGGGAGTGAGAGAGTGTGTCTGTGAGCGTGTGGGGGAGTGAGAGAGTGTGTCTGTGAGTGTGTGTGGGAGTGAGAGAGTGTGTCTGTGAGTGTGTGTGGGAGTGAGAGAGTGTGTCAGTGAGTGTGTGGGGGAGTGAGAGTTTGTCTGTGCGTGTGTGAGGGAGTGAGAGAGTGTGTCTGTGAGTGTGTGAGGGAGTGAGAGAATGTGTCTGTGAGTGTGTGGGGGAGTGAGAGAGTGTGTCTGTGAGTGTGTGTGGGAGTGAGAGAGTGTGTCTTTGAGTGTGAGAGGGGGAGTGAGAGAGAGTGTCTGTGAGTGTGTGGGGATGTGAGAGAGTTTGTCTGTGAGTTTGTGAGGGGGAGTGAGAGAGTGTGTCTGTGAGTGTGTGGGGGAGTGAGAGAGTGTGTCTGTGAGTGTGTGGGGGATTGAGAGACTATGTCTGTGAGTGCGTGTGGGGGTGTGAGAGAGTGTGTCTGTGCATGTGCAGGAGAGAGACAGTGTGTCTGTGAGTGTGTGGGGGAGTGAGAGAGTGTATCTGTGAGTGTGTGTGGGAGTGAGAGTGTGTGTCTTTGAGTGTGTGAAGGGGAGAGAGAGAGTGTGTCTGTGAGTGTGTGGGGATGTGAGAGAGTGTGTCTGTGAGTGTGTGGGGGAGTGAGAGTGTTTTTCTGTGAGTGTCTGGGGATGTGAGAGACTGTGTCTGTGAGTGTATGAGGGGGAGTGAGAGAGTGTGTCTGTGAGTGTGTGAGGGGGAGTGAGAGAGTGTGCCTGTGAGTGTGTAGGGATGTGAGAGAGTGTGTCTGTGAGTGTGTGAGGGGGAGTGAGAGAGAGTGTCTGTGAGTGTGTGGGGGAGTGAGAGAGTGTGTCTGTGAGTGAGTGAGGGAGTGAGAGAGTGTGTCTGTGAGCGTGTGGGGGAGTGAGAGAGTGTGTCTGTGAGTGTGTGTGGGAGTGAGAGAGTGTGTCTGTGAGTGTGTGTGGGAGTGAGCGAGTGTGTCTTTGAGTGTGAGAGGGGGAGTGAGAGAGAGTGTCTGTGAATGTGTGGGGATGTGAGAGAGATTGTCTGTGAGTGTGTGAGGGGGAGTGAGAGAGTGTGTCTGTGAGTGTGTGGGGGAGTGAGAGAGTGTTTGTGTGAGTACATGAGGGGGAGTGAGAGAGTGTGTCTGTGAGTGTGTGGTGGAGTGAGAGAATGTGTCTGTGAGTGTGTGAGGGGGAGTGTGAGAGTGTATCTGTGTGTGTGCGGGAGAGTGCGAGAATGTGTCTGTGAGTGTGTGGGGGTGTGAGAGAGTATGTCTGTGAGCGGGTGGGGGAGTGAGAGAGTGTGTCTGTGCGCGTGTGGGTGTGTGCAAGAGTGTTTCTGTGAGTGTCTGTGGCAGAATGAGTGTGTCTGTGAGTGTGAGAGGGAGTGAGTTTGTCTGGGAGTGTGTGGGGGAGTGAGAGAGTGTGTCTGTGTGTGTGTGTGGGATTGAGAGAGTGTGTCTGTGAGTGTGCGACGGAGTGAGATAGTGTGTCTGTGAGTGTGCGGGTGTGTTTGAGAGTGTGTCGGTGAGTGTGCAGGGGAGTGAGAGAGTGTGTCTGTGAGTGTGAGTGTGAGTGAGAGAGTGTGTCTGTGAGTGTGTGGGGGAGTGAGAGAGTGTGTCTGTGAGTGTGTGTGGCAGTGAGAGAATGTGTCTTTGAGTGTGTGAGAGGGAGTGAGAGAGTGTATCTGTGTGTGTGCGGGAGAGTGAGAGAGTGTGTCTTTGAGTGTGAGAGGGATTGCGAGAGTGTGTCTGTGAGTGTGTGTGGGGGAGTGAGAGAGTGTGTCTGTGAGTGTGTGGGGGAGTGAGAGAGTGTGTCTGTGACTGTGTGGGGGAGTGAGTGAGTGTGTCAGTGAGTGTCTGGGGATGTGAGAGACTGTGTCTGTGAGTGTATGAGGGGGAGTGAGAGAGTGTGTCTGTGAGTGTGTGAGGGAGTGAGAGAGTGTGTCTGTGAGCGTGTGGGGGAGTGAGAGAGTGTGTCTGTGAGTGTGTGTGGGAGTGAGAGAGTGTGTCTGTGAGTGTGTGTGGGAGTGAGAGAGTGTGTCTTTGAGTGTGAGAGGGGGAGAGAGAGAGTGTGTCTGTGAGTGTGTGGGGATGTGAGAGAGTGTGTCTGTGAGTGTGTGGGGGAGTGAGAGTGTGTGTCTGTGAGTGTCTGGGGATGTGAGAGACTGTGTCTGTGAGTGTATGAGGGGGAGTGAGAGAGTGTGTCTGTCAGTGTGTGAGGGGGAGTGAGAGAGTGTGCCTGTGAGTGTGTAGGGATGTGAGAGAGTGTGTCTGTGAGTGTGTGAGGGGGAGTGAGAGAGAGTGTCTGTGAGTGTGTGGGGGAGTGAGAGAGTGTGTCTGTGAGTGAGTGAGGGAGTGAGAGAGTGTGTCTGTGAGCGTGTGGGGGAGTGAGAGAGTGTGTCTGTGAGTGTGTGTGGGAGTGAGAGAGTGTGTCTGTGAGTGTGTGTGGGAGTGAGAGAGTGTGTCTTTGAGTGTGAGAGGGGGAGTGAGAGAGAGTGTCTGTGAATGTGTGGGGATGTGAGAGAGATTGTCTGTGAGTGTGTGAGGGGGAGTGAGAGAGTGTGTCTGTGAGTGTGTGGGGGAGTGAGAGAGTGTTTGTGTGAGTACATGAGGGGGAGTGAGAGAGTGTGTCTGTGAGTGTGTGGTGGAGTGAGAGAATGTGTCTGTGAGTGTGTGAGGGGGAGTGTGAGAGTGTATCTGTGTGTGTGCGGGAGAGTGCGAGAATGTGTCTGTGAGTGTGTGGGAGAGTGAGAGAGTTTGTCTGTGAATGTGTGGGGGTGTGAGAGAGTATGTCTGTGAGCGTGTGGGGGAGTGAGAGAGTGTGTCTGTGAGCATGTGGGTGTGTGCAAGAGAGTGTCTGTGAGTGTCTGTGGCAGAATGAGTGTGTCTGTGAGTGTGAGAGGGAGTGAGTTTGTCTGGGAGTGTGTGGGGGAGTGAGAGAGTGTGTCTGTGTGTGTGTGTGGGATTGAGAGAGTGTGTCTGTGAGTGTGCGACGGAGTGAGATAGTGTGACTGTGAGTGTGGGGGTGTGTTTGAGAGTGTGTCGGTGAGTGTGCAGGGGAGTGAGAGAGTGTGTCTGTGAGTGTGAGTGTGAGTGAGAGAGTGTGTCTGTGAGTGTGTGGGGGAGTGAGAGAGTGTGTCTGTGAGTGTGTGTGGCAGTGAGAGAATGTGTCTTTGAGTGTGTGAGAGGGTGTGAGAGAGTGTATCTGTGTGTGTGCGGGAGAGTGAGAGAGTGTGTCGTTGAGTGTGAGAGGGATTGCGAGAGTGTGTCTGTGAGTGTGTGTGGGGGAGTGAGAGAGTGTGTCTGTGAGTGTGTGGGGGAGTGAGAGAGTGTGTCTGTGACTGTGTGGGGGAGTGAGTGAGTGTGTCAGTGAGTGTCTGGGGATGTGAGAGACTGTGTCTGTGAGTGTATGAGGGGGAGTGAGAGAGTGTGTCTGTGAGTGTGTGAGGGGGAGTGAGAGAGTTTGTCTGTGAGTGTGTGTGGGAGTGAGAGTGTGTGTCTTTGAGTGTGTGAAGGGGAGAGAGAGAGTGTGTCTGTGAGTGTGTGGGGATGTGAGAGAGTGTGTCTGTGAGTGTGTGGGGGAGTGAGAGTGTGTGTCTGTGAGTGTCTGGGGATGTGAGAGACTGTGTCTTTGAGTGTATGAGGGGGAGTGAGAGAGTGTGTCTGTGAGTGTGTAAGGGGGAGTGAGAGAGTGTGCCTGTGAGTGTGTAGGGATGTGAGAGAGTGTGTCTGTGAGTGTGTGAGGGGGAGTGAGAGAGAGTGTCTGTGAGTGTGTGGGGGAGTGAGAGAGTGTGTCTGTGAGTGAGTGAGGGAGTGAGAGAGTGTGTCTGTGAGCGTGTGGGGGAGTGAGAGAGTGTGTCTTTGAGTGTGTGTGGGAGTGAGAGAGTGTGTCTGTGAGTGTGTGTGGGAGTGAGAGAGTGTGTGTTTGAGTGTGAGAGGGGGAGTGAGAGAGAGTGTCAGTGAATGTGTGGGGATGTGAGAGAGATTGTCTGTGAGTGTGTGAGGGGGAGTGAGAGAGTGTGTCTGTGAGTGTGTGGGGATGTGAGAGGCTGTGTCTGTGAGAGTGTGTGTGGGAGTGAGAGAGTGTGTCTGTGAGTGTGTGAGGGGGAGTGAGACAGTGTGTCTGTGAGTTTGTGCAGATGTGAGAGAGTGTTTCTGTGAGTGTTTGAGGGGGAGTGAGAGAGTGTGTCAGTGAGTGTGTGGGGGAGTGAGAGTTTGTCTGTGCGTGTGTGAGGGAGTGAGAGAGTGTGTCTGTGAGTGTGTGAGGGAGTGAGAGAATGTGTCTGTGAGTGTGTGGGGGAGTGAGAGAGTGTGTCTGTGAGTGTGTGTGGGAGTGAGAGAGTGTGTCTTTGAGTGTGAGAGGGGGAGTGAGAGAGAGTGTCTGTGAGTGTGTGGGGATGTGAGAGAGTTTGTCTGTGAGTTTGTGAGGGGGAGTGAGAGAGTGTGTCTGTGAGTGTGTGGGGGAGTGAGAGAGTGTGTCTGTGAGTGTGTGGGGGATTGAGAGACTATGTCTGTGAGTGTGTGTGGGGGTTTGAGAGAGTGTGTCTGTGCATGTGCAGGAGAGAGACAGTGTGTCTGTGAGTGTGTGGGGGAGTGAGAGAGTGTATCTGTGAGTGTGTGTGGGAGTGAGAGTGTGTGTCTTTGAGTGTGTGAAGGGGAGAGAGAGAGTGTGTCTGTGAGTGTGTGGGGATGTGAGAGAGTGTGTCTGTGAGTGTGTGGGGGAGTGAGAGTGTGTGTCTGTGAGTGTCTGGGGATGTGAGAGACTGTGTCTGTGAGTGTATGAGGGGGAGTGAGAGAGTGTGTCTGTGAGTGTGTGAGGGGGAGTGAGAGAGTGTGCCTGTGAGTGTGTAGGGATGTGAGAGAGTGTGTCTGTGAGTGTGTGAGGGGGAGTGAGAGAGAGTGTCTGTGAGTGTGTGGGGGAGTGAGAGAGTGTGTCTGTGAGTGAGTGAGGGAGTGAGAGAGTGTGTCTGTGAGCGTGTGGGGGAGTGAGAGAGTGTGTCTGTGAGTGTGTGTGGGAGTGAGAGAGTGTGTCTGTGAGTGTGTGTGGGAGTGAGCGAGTGTGTCTTTGAGTGTGAGAGGGGGAGTGAGAGAGAGTGTCTGTGAATGTGTGGGGATGTGAGAGAGATTGTCTGTGAGTGTGTGAGGGGGAGTGAGAGAGTGTGTCTGTGAGTGTGTGGGGGAGTGAGAGAGTGTTTGTGTGATTACATGAGGGGGAGTGAGAGAGTGTGTCTGTGAGTGTGTGGTGGAGTGAGAGAATGTGTCTGTGAGTGTGTGAGGGGGAGTGTGAGAGTGTATCTGTGTGTGTGCGGGAGAGTGCGAGAATGTGTCTGTGAGTGTGTGGGGGAGTGAGAGAGTTTGTCTGTGAATGTGTGGGGGTGTGAGAGAGTATGTCTGTGAGCGTGTGGGGGAGTGAGAGAGTGTGTCTGTGAGCGTGTGGGTGTGTGCAAGAGTGTGTCTGTGAGTGTCTGTGGCAGAATGAGTGTGTCTGTGAGTGTGAGAGGGAGTGAGTTTTTCTGGGAGTGTGTGGGGGAGTGAGAGAGTGTGTCTGTGTGTGTGTGTGGGATTGAGAGAGTGTGTCTGTGAGTGTGCGACGGAGTGAGATAGTGTGTCTGTGAGTGTGCGGGTGTGTTTGAGAGTGTGTCGGTGAGTGTGCGGGGGAGTGAGAGAGTGTGTCTGTGAGTGTGAGTGTGAGTGAGAGAGTGTGTCTGTGAGTGTGTTGGGGAGTGAGAGAGTGTGTCTGTGAGTGTGTGTGGCAGTGAGAGAATGTGTCTTTGAGTGTGTGAGAGGGAGTGAGAGAGTGTATCTGTGTGTGTGCGGGAGAGTGAGAGAGTGTGTCTTTGAGTGTGAGAGGGATTGCGAGAGTGTGTCTGTGAGTGTGTGTGGGGGAGTGAGAGAGTGTGTCTGTGAGTGTGTGGGGGAGTGAGAGAGTGTGTCTGTGACTGTGTGGGGGAGTGAGTGAGTGTGTCAGTGAGTGTATGAGGGGGAGTGAGAGAGTGTGTCTGTGAGTGTGTGGTGGAGTTAGAGAGAGTGTCTGTGAGTGTGTGGGGGAGTGAGAGAGTGTGTCTGTGAGTGTGTGTTGGGGAGTGAGAGAGTGTGTCTGTAAGTGCGTGAGGGAGTGAGAGATTGTGACGGTGACTGTGTGGGGGAGTGAGAGATTGTGTCAGTGAGTGTATGAGGGGGAGTGAGAGAGTGTGTCTGTGAGTGTGTGAGGGAGTGAGAGATTGTGACTGTGAGTGTGTGGGGGAGTGAGAGAGTTTGTCTGTGAGTGTGGGGGCAGTGAGAGAGTGTGTCTGTGAGTGTGTGTGGCGTAGTGAGAGAGTGTGTCTGTGAGTGTGTTGGGGAGTGAGAAAGTGTGTCTGTGAGTGTGTGAGGGAGTAAGAGAGTGTGTCTGTGAGTGTGTGGGGGAGTGAGAGAGTGTGTCTGTGAGTGTGTGTATGGGGCGTTGAGAGAGTGTGTCCGTGAATGTGTGTGGGAGTGAGAGAGTGTTTCTGTGAGTGTGTGGGGGAGTGAGAGAGTGTGTCTGTGAGTGTGTGGGGGAGTGAGAGAGTGTGACTGTGAGTGTGTGAGGGGGAGTGAGAGAGTGTGTCTGTGAAAGTGTGTGGCGCGAGTGAGAGAGTGTGTCTGTGAGTGTGCAGGGGAGAGAGAGAGTGTGTCTGTGAGTGTGTGGGTGAGTGAGAGAGTGTGTCTGTGAGTGTGTGGGGGAGTGAGAGAGTGTGTCTGTGAATGTGCGGGGGAGTGAGAGAGTGTGTCTTTGAGTGTGTGAGGGAGTGAGAGAGTGTGTCTGTGAGTGTGTGGGGGAGTGAGAGAGTGTGTCAGTGATTGTGTGAGTGGGAGTGAGAGATTGTGTCTGTGAGTGTTTGGGGGTGTGAGAGAGTGTGTCTGTGAGTGTGTGGTGGAGTGAGAGAATGTGTCTGTGAGTGTGTGTGGGGGAGTGTGAGCGTGTATCTGTGTGTGTGCGGGAGAGTGCGAGAATGTGTCTGTGAGTGTGTGGGGGAGTGAGAGAGTTTGTCTGTGAATGTGTGGGGGTGTGAGAGAGTATGTCTGTGAGCGTGTGGGGGAGTGAGAGAGTGTGTCTGTGAGCGTGTGGGTGTGTGCAAGAGTGTGTCTGTGAGTGTCTGGGGCAGAATGAGTGTGTCTGTGAGTGTGAGAGGGAGTGAGTTTGTCTGGGAGTGTGTGGGGGAATGAGAGAGTGTGTCTGTGTGTGTGTGTGGGATTGAGAGAGTGTGTCTGTGAGTGTGCGACGGAGTGAGATAGTGTGTCTGTGAGTGTGCGGGTGTGTTTGAGAGTGTGTCGGTGAGTGTGCGGGGGAGTGAGAGAGTGTGTCTGTGAGTGTGAGTGTGAGTGAGAGAGTGTGTCTGTGAGTGTGTGGGGGAGTGAGAGAGTGTGTCTGTGAGTGTGTGTGGCAGTGAGAGAGTGTGTCTGTTAGGGTGAGAGGGAGTGCAAGGTTGTGTCTGTGAGTGTGTGTGGGTGTGAGAGAATGTGTCTTTGAGTGTGTGAGAGGGAGTGAGAGAGTGTATCTGTGTGTGTGCGGGAGAGTGAGAGAGTGTGTCTTTGAGTGTGAGAGGGATTGCGAGAGTGTGTCTGTGAGTGTGTGTGGGGGAGTGAGAGAGTGTGTCTGTGAGTGTGTGGGGGAGTGAGAGAGTGTGTCTGTGACTGTGTGGGGGAGTGAGTGAGTGTGTCAGTGAGTGTATGAGGGGGAGTGAGAGAGTGTGTCTGTGAGTGTGTGGTGTAGTTAGAGAGAGTGTCTGTGAGTGTGTGGGGGAGTGAGAGAGTGTGTCTGTGAGTGTGTGTTGGGGAGTGAGAGAGTGTGTCTGTATGTGCGTGCGGGAGTGAGAGAGTGTGTCTGTGAGTGTGTGAGGGAGTGAGAGATTGTGACTGTGAGTGTGTGGGGGAGTGAGAGAGTGTGTCTGTGAGTGTGGGGGCAGTGAGAGAGTGTGTCTGTGAGTGTGGGTGGCGTAGTGAGAGAGTGTGTCTGTGAGTGTGTTGGGGAGTGAGAAAGTGTGTCTGTGAGTGTGTGAGGGAGTAAGAGAGTGTGTCTGTGAGTGTGTGGGGGAGTGAGAGAGTGTGTCTGTGAGTGTGTGTGTGGGGCGTTGAGAGAGTGTGTCCGTGAATGTGTGTGGGAGTGAGAGAGTGTTTCTGTGAGTGTGTGGGGGAGTGAGAGAGTGTGTCTGTGAGTGTGTGGGGGAGTGAGAGAGTGTGACTGTGAGTGTGTGCGGGGGAGTGAGAGAGTGTGTCTGTGAGTGTGTGTGGCAGTGAGAGAGTTTGTCTGTTAGGGTGAGAGGGAGTGCAAGGTTGTGTCTGTGAGTGTGTGTGGGTGTGAGAGAATGTGTCTTTGAGTGTGTGAGAGGGAGTGAGAGAGTGTATCTGTGTGTGTTCGGGAGAGTGAGAGAGTGTGTCTTTGAGTGTGAGAGGGATTGCGAGAGTGTGTCTGTGAGTGTGTTTGGGGGAGTGAGAGAGTGTGTCTGTGAGTGTGTGGGGGAGTGAGAGAGTGTGTCTGTGACTGTGTGGGGGAGTGAGTGAGTGTGTCAGTGAGTGTATGAGGGGGAGTGAGAGAGTGTGTCTGTGAGTGTGTGGTGGAGTTAGAGAGAGTGTCTGTGAGTGTGTGGGGGAGTGAGAGAGTGTGTCTGTGAGTGTGTGTTGGGGAGTGAGAGAGTGTGTCTGTAAGTGCGTGCGGGAGTGAGAGAGTGTGTCTGTGAGTGTGTGAGGGAGTGAGAGATTGTGACTGTGAGTGTGTGGGGGAGTGAGAGAGTGTGTCTGTGAGTGTGGGGGCAGTGAGAGAGTGTGTCTGTGAGTGTGTGTGGCGTAGTGAGAGAGTGTGTCTGTGAGTGTGTTGGGAAGTGAGAAAGTGTGTCTGTGAGTGTGTGAGGGAGTAAGAGAGTGTGTCTGTGAGTGTGTGGGGGAGTGAGAGAGTGTGTCTGTGAGTGTGTGTGTGGGGCGTTGAGAGAGTGTGTCCGTGAATGTGTGTGGGAGTGAGAGAGTGTTTCTGTGAGTGTGTGGGGGAGTGAGAGAGTGTGACTGTGAGTGTGTGAGGGGGAGTAAGAGAGTGTGTCTGTGAAAGTGTGTGCGGAGTAAGAGAGTGTGTCTGTGAGCGTGCAGGGGAGAGAGAGAGTGTGTCTGTGAGTGTGTGGGGGAGTGAGAGAGTGTGTCTGTGAGTGTGCAGGGGAGAGAGAGAGTTTGTCTGTGAGTGTGTGGGGGAGTGAGAGAGTGTGTCAGTGATTGTGTGAGTGGGAGTGAGAGATTGTGTCTGTGAGTGTGTGGGGAGTCAGAGAGTTTGTCTGTGAGTATGTGGGGGAGTTAGAGAGTGTGTCTTTGAGAGTGTGAGGGAGTGAGAGAGTGTGTCTGTGAGTGTGTGCGGGTATGAGAGAGTGTGTCTGTGAGTGTGTGGCGGATGAGAGAGTGTGTCTGTGAGTGTGTGAGGGAGTGAGAGAGTGTGTCTGTGAGTGTGTGCGGGTATGAGAGAGTGTGTCTGTGAGTGTGTGGGGGATGAGAGAGTTTGTCTCTGAGTGTATGAGGGGGAGTGAGAGAGTGTGTCTGTGAGTGTGTGGGGTGTGAGAGAGTTTGTCTGTCAGTATGTGGGGGTGTGAGAGTGTGTCTTTGAGTGTGTGAGGGAGTGAGAGAGTGTGTCTGTGTGTGTGTGCGGGTATGAGAGAGTGTGTCTGTGAGTGTGTGGGGGATGAGAGAGTGTGTCTGTGAGTGTGTGAGGGAAAGAGAGAGTGTGTCTGTGAGTGTGTGCGGGAGTGAGAGAGTGTGTCTATGATTGTGTGAGGTGGAGTTAGAGAGTGTGTCTGCCAGTGTGTGGGGGAGTGAGAGTGTGTCTGTGAACGTGTGGGGGAGTGAGAGAGTGTGTCTGTGAGTGTGTGTGGGGGAGTGAGAGAGTGTGTATGTGATTGTGCGGGGGAGTGAGAGTGTGTGTCTGTGAGTGTGTGGGGGAGTGAGAGAGTGAGTCTGTGAGTGTGTGGGGGAGTGAGAGAGTGTGTCTGCCAATGTGTGGGGGAGTGAGTGTGTGTCTGTGAGTGTGTGAGGGAGTGAGTGAATGTGTCTGAGAGTGTGTGATGGGGCATGAGACATTTTGTCTGTCATGTGTTTGAGGGGGAGTGAGAGAGTGTGTCTGTGAGTGTGTGGGGGAGTGTGAGAGTGTGTCTGTGAGTGTGTAGGGGAGTGAGAGAGTGTGTCTGTGAGTGTGTGGGGGAGTGAGAGAGTGTGTCTGTGATTGTGTGGGGGAGTGAGAGTGTGTCTGTGAGTGTGCGAGGGGGTGTGAGAGAGTGTGTCTGTGAGTGTGTGGGGGAGTGAGAGAGTGTTTCTGTGAGTGTGTGGAGGAATGAGAGAGTATGTCTGTGAGTGTGTGTGGGAGTAAGTGAGTTTGTCTGTGAGTGTGTGAGGGGGAGTGAGAGTGTGTGTCTGTGAGTGTGTGGGGGAGTGAGAGAGTGTGTCTGTGAGTGTGTGGGTGAGTGAGAGAGTGTGTCTGTGAGTGTGTGTGGGGGTGTGTGAGAGTGTTTCTGTGATTGTGTGATGGGGAGTGAGAGAGTGTGTCTGTGAGTGTGCAAGGGAGTGAGAGAGTGTGACTGTGAGTGTGTGCGGTGGAGCGAGAGAGTGTGTCTGTGAGTGTGTGGGGGAGTGAGAGATTGTGTCTGTGAGTGTGTGGGGGAGTGAGAGAGTGTGTCTGTGAGTGTGCGAGGGGGAGTGAGAGAGTGTGTCTGTGAGTGTGTGGTGGAGTGAGAGAGTGTGTCTGTTAGTGTGTGGGTGAATGAGAGAGTGAGTCTGTGAGTGTGTGGGGAAGTGAGAGAGTGTGTCTGTGAGTGTGTGTGGGGGAGTGAGAGAGTGTGTCTGTGAGTCTGTGAGGGGAGTGAGAGAGTGTGTCTGTGAGTGTGTGGGGGAGTGAGAGAGTGTGTCTGTGAGTGTGTGGGGGGGAGTGTGGGAGTTTGTCTGTGATTGTGTGAGGGATTGAGAGAGTGTGTCTGTGAGTGTGTAAGGGGGAGTGAGAGAGTGTGTCTGTGAGTGCGTGGTGGAGTGAGAGAGTTTGTCTGTGAGTGTGTGAGGGAGTGAGAGAGTGTGTGCGTGAGTGTGTAAGGGGGAGTGAGAGAGTGTGTCTGTGAGTGTGTGTGGGAGTAAGAGAGTTTGTCTGTGAGTGTGTGAGGGGGAGTGAGAGAGTGTGTCTGTGAGTGTGTGGGGGAGTGAGAGGGTGCGTCTGTGAGTGTGTGGGGGAGTGAGAGAGTGTGTCTATGAGTGTGTGGGGGAGTGAGAGAGTGTGTATGTGAGTGTGTGGGTGTGTGAGAGAGTGTGTCTATGAGTGTGTGGTGGTGTGAGAGAGTGTGTCTGTGACTGTGTGGGGGAGTGAGAGATTGTGTCTGTGAGTGAGTGGGGGAGTGAGAGAGTGTGTCTGTGAGTGTGCAGCGGAGTGAGAGAGTGTGTCTGTGAGGGTGTGTGGGGGAGTGAGAGAGTGTGTCTATGACTCTGTGGTGAAGTGAGCGAGTGTGTCTGAGAGCGTAATTGGGGGATTGAGAGAGTTTGTCTGTGAATGCGAGGGTGATTGAGAGAGTATGTCTGTGAATGCGAGGGGGATTGAGAGATTGAGTCTGTGAGTGTGTGGGGAGTAAGAGAGTGTGTCTGTGAGTGTGTGGGGAGTGAGAGAGTGCGTCTGTGAGAGTGCGAGAGGGATTGAGAGAGTGTGTCTGTGAGCGTGTGAGGGAGTGAGAGAGTGTGTCTGTGAGTGTGTGGGGGAGTGAGAGAGTGTGTCGGTGAGATAGTGGGGGAGTGAGAGAGTGTGTCTGTGAGTGTGTTTGGGGAGTGAGTGAGTGTGTATGTGAGTGTGTGGGGGAGTGAGAGAGTGTGTGTGTGAGTGTGTGGGGGACTGAGAGAGCGTGTCGGTGAGTGTGTGGTGCAGTGAGAGAGTGTGTCTGTGTGTTTGTGGGGGAGTGAGAGAGTGTGTTTGTGAGTGTGTGTGGGGGCGTTAGAGACTGTGTCTGTGAGTGTGTGGGGGAGAGTGAGTGAGTGTGTATGTGAGTGTGTGGGGGAGTGAGAGAGTGTGTCTTTGAGTATGACGGGGAGTGAGAGAGTGTGTCTGTGAGTGTCTGCGGGAGTGAGATTGTGTGTCTGTGAGTGTGTGGGGGAGTGAGATAGTGTGTCTGTGAGTGAATGGTGGAGTGAGAGACCGTGTCTGTGAGTGTGACGGGGAGTGAGGGAGTGTGTTTGTGAGTGTGTGTGGGGCAGTGAGAGAGTGTGTTTGTGAGTGTGTGTGGGGGAGTTAGAGACTGTGTCTGTGAATGTGTGGGGGAGTGACAGAGTGTGTCTATGAGTGTGTGAGGGTGTGAGCGAGTGTGTCTGTGAGTGTGAGAGGGAGTGAGAGTGTGTGTCTGTGAGTGTGTGGGGGAGTGAGAGAATGTGTCTGTGAGTGAATGGTGGAGTGAGAGAGTGTGTCTGTGAGTGTGACGGGGAGTGAGAGAGTGTGTTTGTCAGTGTGTGTGGGGGAGTGAGAGAGTGTGTCTGTCAGTTTGTGGGGGAGTGAGAGTGTGTTTCTGTGAGTGTGTCTGTGGGAGTGAGAGAGTGTGTCTGTGAGTGTGTGAGGGAGTGAGAGAGTGTGTCTGTGAGTGTGTGGGGGAGTGAGAGAGTGTGTCTGGGAGTGTGTGGGGGAGTGAGAGAATGTGTCTGTGAGTGAATGGTGGAGTGAGAGAGTGTGTCTGTGAGTGTGACGGGGAGTGAGAGATTGTGTCTGTGAGTGCGTGTGGGGGAGTGAGAGAGTGTGTCTGTGAGTGTGTGGGGGAGTGAGAGAGTGTGTCTGTGAGTGCGTGTGGGGGAGTCAGAGAGTGTGTCTGTGAGTGTGTGGAGGAGTGAGAGAGTGTGTGAGTGTGTGGGGGAGTGAGATTGTGTGTCTGTGAGTGTGTGTGTAGGAGTGAGAGAGTGAGACTGTGAGTGTGTGGGCGAGTGAGAGAGTGTGTCTGTGAGTGTGTGAGGGTGTGATAGAGTGTGTCTGTGATTGTGTGAGAGAGTGAGTGAGTGTGTCTGTGAGTGTGTGAGAGAATGTGTGAGTGTGTCTGTGAGTGTGTGGGGATGTTAGAGAGTGTGTCTGTGAATGTGTGAGGGAGTGAGAGAGAGTGTCTGTGAGTGTGTGTGAGAGTGAGTGATTTTGTCTGTGAGTGTCTGGGGGAGTGAGAGAGTGAGTCTGTGAGTGTGTGAGAGAGTGAGTGAGTTTGTCCGTGAGTGTGTGTGGGAGTGAGAGAGTGTGACTGTGAGTTTGTGGGGGAGTGAGAGTGTGTGTCTGTGAGTGTGTGGGGATGTTGGAGAGTGAGTCTGTGAGTGTGTGAGGGGCAGTGAGAGAGTGTGTCTGTGAGTGTGTGAGGGAGTGAGAGAGTGTGTGGATGTGTGTGGGGATGTGAGAGAGTGTGTCTGTGAGAGTGTGGGGGAGTGAGAGAGTTTGTCTGTGAGTGTGTGAGGGAGTGAGAGAGCGTGTCTGTGAGTGTGTGGGGATGTGAGAGAGTGTGTCTGTGAGTGTGTGGGGATGTGAGAGAGTGTGTCTGTGAGTGTGCGAGGGGGAGTGAGAGAGTGTGTCTGTGAGTGTGTGGGGGAGTGAGAGAGTTTGTCTGTGAGTGTGTGAGGGAGTGAGAGAGTGTGTCTGTGAGTGTGTGGGGGAGTGAGAGAGTGTGTCTTTGAGTGTGTGGGTGAGTGAGAGAGTGTTTCTGTGAGTGTGTGGGGATGTGAGAGAGTGTGTCTGTGAGTGTGTGAGGGGGACTAAGAGAGTGTGTCTGTGAGTGTGTGGGGGAGTGAGAGAGTGTGTCTGTGAGTGTGTGGGGGCGTGAGAGAGTGTGTCTGTGAGTGTTTGTGGGAGTGAGAGAGTGTGTCTTTGAGTGTGAGATTTGGAGTGAGAGAGAGTGTCTGTTAGTGTGTGAGGGGGCGTGAGAGAATGTTTCTGTGAGTGTGTGGGGGAGTGAGAGACTGTGTCTGTGAGTGTGTGGGGGAGTGAGAGAGTGTGTCTGTGAGTGTGTGTGGGGGTGTGAGAGAGTGTGTCTGTGCGTGTGTGGGGGAGTGAGAGAGTGTGTCTGTGAGTGTGTGAGGGACTGAGAGAGTGTGTCTGTGAGATTGTGCGGGGGAGTGAGAGAGTGTGTCTGTGAGTGTGTGGGGGAGTGAGAGAGTGTCTGTCTGAGTTTGTGAGGGGGAGTGAGAGAATGTGTCTGAGTGTGTGAAGGTGTGAGAGAGTGTGTAAATGAGTGTGTGGGGGAGTGAGAGAGTTTGTCTGTGAGTGTGCAGGGGAGTGAATGCGTGTGTCCGTGAGTGTGTGGGGGAGTGATAGAGTGTGTTTGTGAGTGTGTCAGGGACTGAGAGAGTGTGTCTGTGAGTTTGTGGGGGAGTGAGAGAGTGTGTCTGTCCGTGTGTGGGGGAGTGAGAGAGTGTGTCTGTGAGTGTGTGAGGGGGAGTGAGAGAGTGTGTCTGTGAGCGTGTGGTGGAGTGAGAGAGTGTGTCTGTGAGTGTGTGGGGGAGTGAGAGAGTTTGTCTGTGAGTTTGGGGTGGAGTGAGAGTTTGTGTCTGTGAGTGTGTGGGGGAGTGAGAGAGTTTGTCTGTGAGTGTGTGGGGGAGTGAGAGGGTATTTCTGTGAGTGTGTCAGTGGGAGTGAGAGAGTGTGTCTGTGAGTGTGTGAGGGAGTGAGAGAATGTGTCTGTGAGTGTGTGGGGGAGTGAGAGAGTGTGTCTGTGAGTGTGTGGGGGAGTGACAGAGCGTGCCTGTGAGTGTGTGGGGGCATAAGAGAGTGTGTCTGTGAGTGTGTGGGGGATTGAGAGAGTGTGTCTGTGAGTGTGTGGAGGAGTGAGAGAGTGTGTCTGTGAGATTGTGAGGGAGTGTGTCTGTGAGTGTGTGAGGAAGTGAGAGAATGTGTCTGGGAGTGTGTGGGGAGTGAGAGAGTCTGTCCGTGAGTGTGTGGGGGAGTCAGAGATTGTGTCTGTGAGTGTGTGAGGGAGTGAGAGAGTCTGTCCGTGAGTGTGTGGGGGAGTGACAGAGTGAGTCTGTGAGTGTGTGTGGGAGTGAGAGAGTGTGTCTTTGAGTGTGTGATGGGGAGAGAGAGAGTGTGTCTGTGAGTGTGTGGGGATGTGAGAGAGTGTGTCTGTGAGTGTGTGGGGGAGTGAGAGAGTGTGTCTGTGAGTGTGTGGGAGAGTTAGAGAGTGTGTCTGTGAGTGTGTGTGGGAGTGAGAGAGTGTGTCTGTGAGTGTGTGGGGGAGTGAGAGAGTGTGTCTGTGAGTATGTGTGGGACTGAGAGAGTGAGTCTGTGAGTGTGTGTGGGTGAGTGAGAGAGGGTGTCTGTGAGTGTGTGGGGGACTGAGAGATTGTGGCAGTGAGTTTGTGAGGGAGTGAGAGAGTGTGTCTGTGAGTGTGTTGGGGACTGAGAGATTGTGTGAGTGAGTTTGTGAGGGAGGTAGAGAGTGTGTCTGTGAGTGTATGGGGGACTGAGAGAGTGTATCTGTGAGTGTGTGGGGGAGTGAGAGAGTGTGTCAGTGAGTGTGTGGGGGAGTGAGAGATTGTGTCAGTGAATGTGTGGCGGTGAGTGAGAGAGTGTGTCTGTGAGTGTGTGGCGGGGAGTGAGAGAGTGTGTCTGTGAGTGTGTGTGGGAGTGTGAGAGTGTGTCTGTGAGTGTGTGGGGGTGTGAGAGAGTGTGTCTGTGAGTGTGTGTGAGGGAGTGAGAGAGTGTGTCTGTTACTGTGTGGGGGGGAATAGGAGAGTGTGTCTGTGAGTGTGTGGGGCAGTGAGAGAGTGTGTCTGTGAGTGTGTGGGGGAGTGAGAGTGTGTGTCTGTGAGTGTGTGTGGGAGTGAGAGAGTGTGTCTGTGAGCGTGTGGGGGAGTGAGAGATTGTGTCTGTGAGTGTTTGAGGGAGTGAGAGAGTGTGTCTGTGACTGTATGGGGTATTGAGAGAGTGTGTCGGTGATTGTGCGGGGGAGAGAGAGAGTATGTCTGTGAGTGTGTGGGGGAATGAGAGATTGAGTCAGTGAGTGTGTGGCGGGGAGTGAGAGAGTGTGTCTGTGAGTGTGTGGCGGGGAGTGAGAGAGTGTGTATGTGAGAGCGTGTGGGTGAGAGAGTGTGTCTGTGAGTGTGTGGGGATGTGAGAGACTGTGTCTGTGAGTGTGTGAGGGGGAGTGAGAGAGTGTGTCTGTGAGTGTGTGAGGGGGAGTGAGACAGTGTTTCTGTGAGTGTGTGCGGATGTGAGAGAGTGTGTCTGCGAGTGTTTGAGGGGGAGTGAGAGAGTGTGTCAGTGAGTGTGTGGGGGAGTGAGAGTTTGTCTGTGTGTGTGAGGGAGTGAGAGAGTGTGTCTGTGAGTGTGTGAGGGAGTGAGAGAGTGTGTCTGTGAGTGTGTGGGGGAGTGAGAGAGTGTGTCTGTGACTGTGTGTGGGAGTGAGAGAGTGTGTCTTTGAGTGTGAGAGGGGCAGTGTGAGAGAGTGTCTGTGAGTGTGTGGGGATGAGAGAGAGTTTGTCTGTGAGTGTGTGAGGGGGAGTGAGAGAGTGTGTCTGTGAGTGTTTGGGGGAGTGAGAGATTGTGTCTGTGAGTGTGTGTGGCGGTGTGAGAGAGTGTGTCTGTGCATGCGCAGGAGAGAGACAGTGTGTCTGTGAGTGTGTGGGGGAGTGAGAGAGTGTATCTGTGAGTGTGTGTGGGAGTAAGAGAGTGTGTCTTTGAGTGTGTGAGGGGGAGAGAGAGAGTGTGTCTGTGAGTGTGAGGGGATGTGAGAGAGTGTGTCTGTGAGTGTGTGGGGGAGTGAGAGAGTGTGTCTGTGAGTGTCTGGGGATGTGAGAGACTGTGTCTGTGAGTGTATGAGGGGGAGTGAGAGAGTGTGTCTGTGAGTGTGTGAGGGGGAGTGAGAGAGTGTGCCTGTGAGTGTGTGGGGATGTGAGAGAATGTGTCTGTGAGTGTGTGAGGGGGAGTGAGAGAGAGTGTCTGTGAGTGTGTGGGGGAGTGAGAGAGTGTGTCTGTGAGTGTGTGAGGGAGTGAGAGAGTGTGTCTGTGACCGTGTGGGGGAGTGAGAGAGTGTGTCTGTGAGTGTGTGTGGGAGTGAGAGAGTGTGTCTGTGAGTGTGTGTGGGAGTGAGAGAGTGTGTCTTTGAGTGTGAGAGGCGGAGTGAGAGAGAGTGTCTGTGAATGTGTGGGGATGTGAGAGAGATTGTCTGTGAGTGTGTGAGGGGGAGTGAGAGAGTGTGTCTGTGAGTGTGTGGGGGAGTGAGAGAGTGTGTGTGTGAGTGCGTGAGGGGGAGTGAGAGAGTGTGTCTGTGAGTGTGTGGGGGAGTGAGAGAGTGTGTGTGTGAGTGCGTGAGGGGGAGTGAGAGAGTGTGTCTGTGAGTGTGTTGTGGAGTGAGAGAATGTGTCTGTGAGTGTGTGAGGGGGAGTGTGAGAGTGTATCTGTGTGTGTGCGGGAGAGTGCGAGAATGTGTCTGTGAGTGTGTGGGGGAGTGAGAGAGTTTGTCTGTGAATGTGTGGGGGTGTGAGAGAGTGTGTCTGTGAGCGTGTGGGGGAGTGAGAGAGTGTGTCTGTGAGCGTGTGGGTGTGTGCAAGAATGTGTCTGTGAGTGTCTGTGGGGGAATGAGAGAGTGTGTCTGTGAGTGTGAGAGGGAGTGAGTTTGTCTGGGAGTGTGTGGGGGAGTGAGAGAGTGTGTCTGGGAGTGTGTGTGGGACTGAGAGAGTGTGTCTGTGAGTGTGCGACGGAGTGAGATAGTGTGTGTTAATGTGTGTGTGTGAGGGCAGAGAGAGGGTGTTAATGTTTGTGTGTGAGGGGAGGGAGAGTGTGTTAATGTGTGTGTGAGGGGAGAGAGAGTGTGTTAATGTGTGTGTGAGGGGAGAGAAAGTGGGTTAATGTGTGTGTGAGGGGAGAGAGAGTGTGTTTGTGTTAGGGTGAGTGGGAGTGCGAGTTGTGTCTGTGAGTGTGTGGGTGTGAGAGAATGTGTCTTTGAGTGTGTGAGAGGGAGTGAGAGAGTGTATCTGTGTGTGTGCGGGAGAGTGAGAGAGTGTGTCTGTGAGTGTGAGAGGGAGTGCTAGAGTTTATCTGAGAGTGTGTGTGGGGGAGTGAGAGAGTGTGTCTGTGAGTGTGTGAGGGGGCGTGAGACAGTGTGTCTGTCACTGTCTGCGGGATTGCGAGAGTGTGTCTGTGAGTGTGTGGGGGAGTGAGAGAGTGTGTCTGTGACTGTGTGGGGCAGTGAGTGAGTGTGTCAGTGAGTGTATGAGGGGGAGTGAGAGAGTGTGTCTGTGAGTGTGTGGTGGAGTTAGAGAGAGTGTCTGTGAGTGTGTGGGGGAGTGAGAGAGTGTGTCTGTGAGTGTGTGTTGGGGAGTGAGAGAGTGTGTCTGTAAGTCCGTGCGGGAGTGAGAGAGTGTGTCTGTGAGTGTGTGAGGGAGTGAGAGATTGTGACTGTGAGTGTGTGGGGGAGTGAGAGAGTCTGTCTGTGAGTGTGGGGGCAGTGAGAGAGTGTGTCTGTGAGTGTGTGCGGCGTAGTGAGAGACTGTGTCTGTGAGTGTGTTGGGGAGTGAGAAAGTGTGTCTGTGAGTTTGTGAGGGAGTAAGAGAGTGTGTCTGTGAGTGTGTGGGGGAGTGAGAGAGTGTGTCTGTGAGTGTGTGTGTGGGGTGTTGAGAGAGTGTGTCCGTGAGTGTGTGTGGGAGTGAGAGAGTGTTTCTGTGAGTGTGTGGGGGAGTGAGTGAGTGTGTCTGTGAGTGTGTGGGGGAGTGAGAGAGTGTGACTGTGAGTGTGTGAGGGGCAGTGAGAGAGTGTGTCTGTGAAAGTGTGTGGCGGAGTGAGAGAGTGTGTCTGTGAGTGTGAGGGGGAGTGAGAGAGTGTGTCTGTGAGGGTGCAGGGGAGAGAGAGAGTGTGTCTGTGAGTGTGTGAGGGAGTGAGTGAGTGTGTCTGTGAGTGTGCAGGCAGAGAGAGAGTGTGTCTGTGAGTGTGGGAGGGAGTGAGAGAGTGTTTCTGTGAGTGTGTGGGGGAGTGAGAGAGTGTGTCTGTGAATGTGTGGGGGAGTGAGAGAGTGTGTCTTTGAGTGTGTGAGGGAGTGAGAGAGTGTGTCTGTGAGTGTGTGGGGGAGTGAGAGAGTGTGTGAGTGGGAGTGAGAGATTGTGTCTGTGAGTGTGTGTGGGAGTGAGAGAGTGTGTCTGTGAGTGTGTGCGGGTATGAGAATGTGTCTGTGAGTGTGTGGGGGATGAGAGAGTGTGTTTGTGAGTGTGTGGGGAGTGAGAGAGTTTGTCTGTGAGTATGTGGGGGAATGAGAGAGTGTGTCTTTGAGAGTGTGAGGGAGTGAGAGAGTGTGTCTGTGAGTGTGTGCGGGTATGAGAGAGTGTGTCTGTGAGTGTGTGGGGGATGAGAGAGTGTGTCTGTGAGTGTGTTGGTGAGTGAGAGAGTGTGTCTTTGAGTGTGTGAGGGAGTGAGAGAGTGTGTCTGTGAGTGTGTGCGGCTATGTGAGAGTGTGTCTGTGAGTGTGTGGGGGATGAGAGAGTTTGTCTCTGAGTGTGTGAGGGGGAGTGAGAGATTGTGTCTGTGAGTGTGTGGGGAGTGAGAGAGTTTGTCTCTCAGTATGTGGGGATGTGAGAGTGTGTCTTTGAGTGTGTAAGGGAGTGAGAGATTGTGTCTCTGAATGTGTGGGGGAGTGAGAGAGAGTGTCTGCCAGTGTGTGGGGGAGTGAGTGTGTGTCTGTGAGTGTGTGAGGGAGTGAGTGAATGTGACTGAGAGTATGTGATGGGTCATGAGACATTTTGTCTGTCATGTGTGTGAGGGGGCGTGAGAGAGTGTGTCTGTGAGTGTGTGGGGGAGTGTGAGAGTGTGTCTGTCTGTGTGTAGGGGAGTGAGAGAGTGTGTATGTGATTGTGTGGGGGAGTGAGAGAGTGTGTCAGTGAGTGTGTGGGGGAGTGAGAGTTTGTCTGTGAGTGTGTGAGGGGGTGTGAGAGAGTGTGTCTGTGAGTGTGTGGGGGAGTGAGAGAGTGTTTCTGTGAGTGTGTGGAGGAATGTGAGAGTGTGTCTGTGAGTGTGCGTGGGAGTAAGAGAGTGTGTCTATGAGTGTGTGAGGGGGAGTGAGAGTTTGTTTCTGTGAGTGTGTGGGGGAGTGAGAGAGTGTGTCTGTGAGTGTGTGGGTGAGTGAGAGAGTGTGTCTGTGAGTGTGCGGGTGAGTGAGAGAGTGTGTCTGTGAGTGTGCGAGGGAGTGAGAGAGTGTGTCTGTGAGTGTGTGCAGTGGAGCGAGAGAGTGTGTCTGTGAGTGTGTGGGGGAGTGAGAGATTGTGTCTGTGAGTGTGTGGGGGAGTGAGAGAGTGTGTCTGTAAGTGTGCGAGGGGGAGTGAGAGAGTGTGTCTGTGAGTGTGTGGTGGAGTGAGAGAGTGTGTCTGTTAGTGTGTGGGTGAGTGAGAGTGTGTCTGTTAGTATGTGAGGGGAGTGAGAGAGTGTGTCTGTGAGTGTGTGTGGGGGAGTGAGAGAGTGTGTCTGTGAGTCTGTGAGGGGAGTGAGAGAGTGTGTCTGTGAGTGTGTGGGGGAGTGAGAGAGTGTGTCTGTGAGTGTGTGGGGGGGAGTGTGGGAGATTGTCTGTGATTGTGTGAGGGAGTGAGAGATTGTGTCTGTGAGTGTGTGGGGGAGTGAGAGAGTGTGCCTGTCAGTGTGTGAAGGAGTGAGAGAGTGTGTGTGTGAGTGTGTAAGTGGGAGTGAGAGAGTGTGTCTGTGAGTGGGTGGGGGAGTGAGAGAGTTTGACTGTGAGTGTGTGAGGGAGTGAGAGAGTGTGTGCGTGAGTGTGTAAGGGGGAGTGAGAGAGTGTGTCTGTGAGTGTGTGGGGGAGTTTTAGAGTGTGTCTGTGAGTGTGTGTGGGGGAGTGAGATTGTGTCTGTGAGTATGTGGGGGAGTGAGAGACTGTGACTGTGAGCATGTGGGGGAGTGAGAGAGTGTGTCTTTGAGTGTGTGTGGGAGTGAGATAGTGTGACTGTGAGTGTGTGGGGGAGTGAGAGATTGTGTCTTTGAGTGTGTGGGGGAGTGAAAGAGTGTGTCTGTGAGTGTTTGGGGGAGTGAGAAAGTGTGTCTCTGAGTGTGCGAGATAGTGAGAGAGTGTGTCAGTGAGTGTGTGCGGAGGAGCGAGAGAGTGTGTCTGTGAGTGTGTGGGGGAGTGAGAGATTGTGTCTGTGAGTGTGTGGGGGAGTGAGAGAGTGTGTCTGTGAGTTTGTGAGGTGGAGTGAGAGAGTGTGTCTGTGAGTGTGTGTGGGGGAGTGAGAGAGTGTTTCTGTGAGTGTGTGATGGGGAGTGAGAGAGTTTGTCTGTGAGTTTGCCGGGGAGTCAGAGAGTGTGTCTGTGAGTGTGTGGGTAGTGAGAGAGTGTGTCTGTGAGAGTGTGGGGGAGTGAGAGAGTGTGTCTGTGAGTGTGTGGGGGAGTGAGAGAATGTTTCTTTGAGTGTGTGGGGGTGTGAGAGAGTGTGTCTGTGAGTGTGCGAGGGAGTGAGAGAGTGTGTCTGAGAGTATGTGAGGGGGAGTGAGAGAGTGTGTCTGTGAGTGTGTGGGGGAGTGAGAAAGTGTGTCTGTGTGTGTGCGTGGGGGAGTGAGATAGTGTGTCTGTGAGTCTGTGAGGGGAGTGTGAGAGTGTGTCTGTGAGTGTGTGGGGAGTGAGGGAGTGTGTCTGTGAGTGTGTGGTGGAGTGAGAGAGTGTGTCTGTGAGTGTGTGTGGGGGAGTGAGAGATTGTGTCTGTGAGTGTGTCGGGGAGTGAGAGAGTGTGTCTGTGAGTTTGGGAGGGAGTGAGAGAGTGTGTCTGTGAGTGTGTGAGGGATTGAGAGATTGTGTCTGAGAGTGTGTGGGGGAGTGAGACAGTGTCTCTGTGAGTGTGTGAGGGGGTGCGAGAGAGTGTGTCTGTGAGTTTGTGGGGGAGTGAGAGATTGTGTCTGTGAGTGTTTGGGGGAGTGAGAGAGTGTGTCTGTGAGTGTGTGTGTAGGAGTGAGAGAGTGAGACTGTGAGTGTGTGGGGGAGTGAGAGAGTGTGTCTGTGAGTGTGTGAGGGTGTGATAGAGTGTGTCTGTGAGTGTGTGAGGGAGTGAGAGAGTGTGTCTGTGAGTTTGTGGGGGAGTGAATGAGTGCGTCTGTGAGTGTGTGGGGGATGAGAGAGTGTGTCTGTGAGTGTGTGGGGGAGTGAGAGAGTTTGTCTGTGAGTGTGTGGGGGAGTGAGAGATTGTGTCTGTGTGTGTGTGGGGGAGTGAGAGAGTGTGTATATGAGTGTGAGGGTGAGTGAGAGAGTGTGTCTGTGTGTGTGTGGGGGAGTAAGAGATTGTGTCTGTGAGTGTTTGAGGCAGAGTCACAGTGTGTTTCAGTGAGTGTGTGGGGGAGTGAGAGATTGTGTATGTGAGTGTGAGGGGGAGTGAGAGAGTGTGTCTGTGAATGTGTGAGGGAGTGAGAGATTGTGTATGTGAGTGTGAGGGGGAGTGAGAGAGAGTGTCTGTGAGTGTGTGGGGGAGTGAGAGAGTTTGTCTGTGAGTGTGTGCGGGAGTGAGAGAGTGTGTCTGTGAGTGTGTGGGGGAGTGAGAGAGTGTGTCTGTGAGTGTGTGAGGGGGAGTTAGAGCGTGTGACTGTGAGTGTGTGAGGGGGAGTGAGAGAGTGTGTCTGTGAGTGTGTGGGGGAGTGAGAGAGTGCGTCTGTGAGTGTGTGGGGGAGTGAGAGAGTGTGTCTGTGAGTGTGTGGGGGAGTGAGAGAGTGTGTCTGTGAGTGAGTGGGTGAGTGAGAGAGTGTGTCTGTGAGTGTGCAGCGGAGTGAGAGAGTGTGTCTGTGAGTGTGTGTGGGGGAGTGAGAGAGTGTGTCTGTGAGTGTGTGGGTGTGTGAGAGAGTGTGTCTGTGAGTGTGTGGTGGTGTGAGAGAGTGTGTCTGTGAGTGTGTGGGGGAGTGAGAGAGTGTGTCTGTGAGTGAGTGGGTGAGTGAGAGAGTGTGTCTGTGATTGTGCAGCGGAGTGAGAGAGTGTGTCTGTGAGTGTGTGTGGGGGAGTGAGAGAGTGTGTCTGTGACTCTGTGGTGAAGTGAGCGAGTGTGTCTGAGAGTGTCATTGGGGGAGTGAGAGAGTTTGTCTGTGATTGCGAGGGTGATTGAGAGAGTATGTCTGTGAATGCGAGGGGGATTGAGAGATTGAGTCTGTGAGTGTGTGAGGAGTGAGAGAGTGTGTCTGTGAGTGTGTGGGGAGTGAGAGAGTGCGTCTGTGAGAGTGCGATTGGGATTGAGAGAGGGTGTCTGTGAGCGTGTGAGGGAGCGAGAGAGTGTGTCTGTGAGTGTGTGGGGGAGTGAGAGAGTGTGTCGGTGAGTGTGTGGGGGAGTGAGAGAGTGTGTCTGTGAGTGTGTTTGGGGAGTGAGTGAGTGTGTATGTGAGTGTGTGGTGGAGTGAGAGAGTGTGTGTGTGAGTGTGTGGGGGAGTGAGAGAGTGTGTGTGTGAGTGTGCGGGGGAGTGAGAGAGTGTGTCTATGAGTGTGTGAGGGTGTGAGCGAGTGTGTCTGTGAGTGTGAGAGGGAATGAGAGTGTGTGTCTGTGAGTCTGTGGGGGAGTTTAAGAGTGTGTCTGTGAGTGTGACGGGGAGTGAGAGAGTCAGTCTGTGAGTGTGTGCGGGAGTGAGAGAGTGTGTCTGTGAGTGTGTGGGGGAGTGAGAGAATGAGTCTGTGAGTGAATGGTGGAGTGAGAGAGTGTGTCTGTGAGTGTGACGGGGAGTGAGAGAGTGTGTTTGTCAGTGTGTGTGGGGGAGTGAGAGAGTGTGTCTATGAGTGCGTGAGGCTGTGAGAGAGTGTGTCTGTGAGTGTGTGATGGAGTGAGAGAGTGTGTCTGTGAGTCTGTGGGGGAGTGAGAGAGTGTGACTGTGAGTGTGTGGGGGAGTGAGAGAGTGTGTCTGTGAGAGTGTGGGGGAGTGAGAGAGTGTGTCTGTGAGTGTGTGGGGGAGTGAGAGAGTGTGTCTGTGAGTGTGTGGGTGTGTGAGAGAGTGTGTCTGTGAGTGTGCGAGGGAGTGAGAGAGTGTGTCTGAGAGTATGTGAGGGGGAGTGAGAGAGTGTGTCTGTGAGTGTGTGGGGGAGTGAGAAAGTGTGTCTGTGTGTGTGCGTGGGGGAGTGAGATAGTGTGTCTGTGAGTCTGTGAGGGGAGTGAGAGAGTGTGTCTGTGAGTGTGTGGGGAGTGAGGGAGTGGGTCTGTGAGTGTGTGGTGGAGTGAGAGAGTGTGTCTGTGAGTGTGTGTGGGGGAGTGAGAGAGTGTGTCTGTGAGTGTGTCGGGGAGTGAGAGAGTGTGTCTGTGAGTTTGGGAGGGAGTGAGAGTGTGTGTCTGTGAGTGTGGGAGGGAGTGAGAGAGTGTGTCTGTGAGTGTGTGAGGGATTGAGAGATTGTGTCTGTGAGTGTGTGGGGGAGTGATACAGTGTCTCTGTGAGTGTGTGAGGGGGAGTGAGAGAGTGTGTCTGTGAGTGTGTGAGGGGGTGCGAGAGAGTGTGTCTGTGAGTTTGTGGGGGAGTGAGAGATTGTGTCTGTGACTGTTTGGGGGAGTGAGAGAGTGTGTCTGTGAGTGTGTGTGTAGGAGTGAGAGAGTGAGACTGTGAGTGTGTGGGGGAGTGAGAGAGTGTGTCTGTGAGTGTGTGAGGGTGTGATAGAGTGTGTCTGTGATTGTGTGAGGGAGTGAGAGAGTGTGTCTGTGAGTGTGTGTGGGAGTGAGAGAGTGCGTCTGTGACTGTGTGGGGGAGTGAGAGAGTGTGTCTGTGAGTGTGTGGGGGAGTGAGAGAGTGTGTATGTGAGTGTGTGGGTGTGTGAGAGAGTGTGTCTGTGAGTGTGTGGTGGTGTGAGAGAGTGTGTCTGTGAGTGTGTGGGGGAGTGAGAGAGTGTGTCTGTGAGTGAGTGGGTGAGTGAGAGAGTGTGTCTGTGAGTGTGCAGCGGAGTGAGAGAGTGAATCTGTGAGTGTGTGTGGGGGAGTGAGAGAGTGTGTCTGTGACTCTGTGGTCAAGTGAGCGAGTGTGTCTGAGAGTGTAATTGGGGGAGTGAGAGAGTTTGTCTGTGATTGCGAGGGTGATTGAGAGAGTATGTCTGTGAGTGTGTGAGGAGTAAGAGAGTGTGTCTGTGAGTGTGTGGGGAGTGAGAGAGTGCGTCTGTGAGAGTGCGATTGGGATTGAGAGAGTGTGTCTGTGAGCGTGTGAGGGAGTGAGAGAGTGTGTCTGTGAGTGTGTGGGGGAGTGAGAGAGTGTGTGTGTGAGTGTGTGGGGGAGTGAGAGAGTGTGTCTGTGAGTGTGTTTGGGGAGTGAGTGAGTGTGTATGTGAGTGTGTGGTGGAGTGAGAGAGTGTGTGTGTGAGTGTGTGGGGGAGTGAGAGAGTGTGTGTGTGAGTGTGCGGGGGAGTGAGAGAGTGTGTCGGTGAGTGTGTGGTGCAGTGAGAGAGTGTGTCTGTGTGTTTGTGGGGGAGTGAGAGAGTGTGTTTGTGAGTGTGTGTGGGGGCGTTAGAGACTGTGTCTGTGAGTGTGTGGGGGAGAGTGAGTGAGTGTGTCTGTGAGTGTCTGCGGGAGTGAGAGAGTGTGCCTGTGAGTGTGTGGGGGAGTGAGAGAGTGTGTCTGTGAGTGAATGGTGGAGTGAGAGACCGTGTCTGTGAGTGTGACGGGGAGTGAGGGACTGTGTTTGTGAGTGTGTGTGGGGCAGTGAGAGAGTGTGTTTGTGAGTGTGTGTGGGGGAGTTAGAGACTGTGTCTGTGAATGTGTCGGGGAGTGACAGAGTGTGTCTATGAGTGTGTGAGGGTGTGAGCGAGTGTGTCTGTGAGTGTGAGAGGGAGTGAGAGTGTGTGTCTGTGAGTCTGTGGGGGAGTTTAAGAGTGTGTCTGTGAGTGTGTGGGGGAGTGAGAGAGTGTGTCTGTGAGTGTGACGGGGAGTGAGAGAGTCAGTCTGTGAGTGTGTGCGGGAGTGAAAGAGTGTGTCTGTGAGTGTGTGGGGGAGTGAGAGAATGTGTCTGTGAGTGAATGGTGGAGTGAGAGAGTGTGTCTGTGAGTGTGACGGGGAGTGAGAGAGTGTGTTTATCAGTGTGTGTGGGGGAGTGAGAGAGTGTGTCTATGAGTGCGTGAGGCTGTGAGAGAGTGTGTCTGTGAGTGTGTGAGGGAGTGAGAGAGTGTGTCTGTGAGTCTGTGGGGGAGTGAGAGAGTGTGACTGTGAGTGTGTGGGGGAGTGAGAGAGTGTGTCTGTGAGTTTGTGGGGGAGTGAGAGTGTGTTTCTGCGAGTGTGTCTGTGGGAGTGAGAGAGTGTGTCTGTGAGTGTGTGAGGGAGTGAGAGAGTGTGACTGTGAGTGTGTGGGGGAGTGAGAGAGTGTGTCTGGGAGTGTGTGGGGGAGTGAGAGAGCGTGTCAGTGAGTGTGTGGGGGCGTGAGAGAGTGTGTCTGTGAGTGTGTGAGGGAGTGAGAGATTGTGTCTGTGAGTGCGTGTGGGGGAGTGAGAGAGTGTGTCTGTGAGTGTGTGGGAGAGTGAGAGAGTGTGTCTGTGAGTGCGTGTGGGGGAGTGAGAGAGTGTGTCTGTGAGTGTGTGGAGGAGTGAGAGAGTGTGTCTGTGAGTGTGTGGGGGAGTGAGATAGTGTGTCTGTGAGTGTGTGTGTAGGAGTGAGAGAGTGAGACTGTGAGTGTGTGGGCGAGTGAGAGAGTGTGTCTGTGAGTGTGTGAGGGTGTGATGGAGTGTGTCTGTGAATGTGTGAGAGAGTGAGAGAGTGTGTCTTTGAGTGTGTGGGGGAGTGAGAGAGTGTTTCTGTGAGTGTGTGTGGATGTGAGAGAGTGTGTCTGTGAGTGTGTGAGGAGTAGTGAGAGAGTGTGTCTGTGAGTGTGTGGGGGAGTGAGAGAGTGTGTCTGTGAGTGTGTGGGGGCGTGAGAGAGTGTGTCTGTGAGTGTGTGTGGGAGTGAGAGAGTGTGTCTTTGAGTGTGAGATGGGGAGTGAGAGAGAGTGCCTGTTAGTGTGTGAGGGGGAGTGAGAGAGTGTTTCTGTGAGAGTGTGGGGGAGTGAGAGACTGTGTCTGTGAGTGTGTGGGGGAGTGAGAGAGTGTGTCTGTGAGTGTGTGTGGGGGTGTGAGAGAGTGTGTCTGTGTGTGTGTGGGGGAGTGAGAGAGTGTGTCTGTGAGTGTGTGAGGGACCGATAGAGTGTGTCTGTGAGTGTGTGCGGGGGAGTGAGAGAGTGTGTCTGTGAGTGTGTGGGGGAGTGAGAGAGTGTGTCTGTGAGTGTGTGGGGGAGTGAGAGAGTGTCTGTCTGAGTTTGTGAGGGGGAGTGAGAGAGTGTGTCTGTGATGTGTGAGGGTGTGAGAGAGTGTGTAAATGAGTGTGTGGGGGAGTGAGAGAGCGTGTCTGTGAGTGTTTGAGGGTGTGAGAGAGTGTGTAAAAGAGTGTGTGGGGGAGTGAGAGAGTGTGTGTGTGAGTGCGTGAGGGGGAGTGAGAGAGTTTGTCTGTGAGTGTGCAGGGGAGTGAATGAGTGTGTCCGTGAGTGTGTGGGGGAGTGATAGAGTGTGTTTGTGAGTGTGTGAGGGAGTGAGAGAGCGTGTCTGTGAGTTTGTCGTGGAGTGAGAGAGTGTGACTGTGAGTGTTTGGGGGAGTGAGAGAGAGTGTCTGTGAGTTTGTGGGGGAGTGAGAGGGTATTTCAGTGAGTGTGTCAGTGGGAGTGAGAGAGTGTGTCTGTGAGTATGTGAGGGAGTGAGAGAGTGTGTCTGTGAGTGTGTGGGGGAGTGAGAGAGTGTGTCTGTGAGTGTGTGGGGGAGTGACAGAGCGTGCCTCTGAGTGTGTGGGGGAGTGAGAGAGTGTGTCTGTGAGTGTGTGGGGATATCAGAGAGTGTGTCTGTCAGTGTGTGAGGGGAGTGAGAGAGTGTGTCTGTGAGTGTGTGGGGGCATGAGAGAGTGTGTCTGTGAGCGTGTGAGGGAGTGAGAGAGTCTGTCCGTGAATGTGTGGGGGAGTAACAGAGTGTGTCTGTGAGTGTGTGTGGGTCAGAGAGAGTGTGTCTTTGAGTGTGTGAGGGGGAGAGAGAGAGTGTGTCTGTGAGGGTGTGGGGATGTGAGAGAGTGTGTCTGTGAGTGTGTGGGGGAGTGGGAGAGTGTGTCTGTGATTGTGTGGGAGAGTGAGTGAGTGTGTCTGTGAGTGTGTGTGGGAGTGAGAGAGTGTTTCTGTGAGTGTGTGGGGGAATGAGAGAGTGTGTCTGTGAGTATGTGTGGGACTGAGAGAGTGTGTCTGTGAGTGTGTGTGGATGAGTGAAAGAGGGTGTCTGTGAGTGTGTGGGGGACTGAGAGATTGTGGCAGTGAGTTTGTGAGGGAGTGAGAGAGTGTGTCTGTGAGTGTGTGGGGGACTGAGAGATTGTGTGAGTGAGTTTGTGAGGGAGGTAGAGAGTGTGTCTGTGAGTGTATGGGGGACTGAGAGAGTGTATCTGTGAGTGTGTGGGGGAGTGAGAGAGTGTGTCTGTGAGTGTGTGGGGGAGTGAGAGAGTGTGTCTGGGAGTGTGTGGGGGAGTGAGAGAGCGTGTCAGTGAGTGTGTGGGGGCGTGAGAGAGTGTGTCTGTGAGTGTGTGAGGGAGTGAGAGATTGTGTCTGTGAG
Organism: Cetorhinus maximus; assembly: GCF_964194155.1. NCBI lineage: Eukaryota > Metazoa > Chordata > Chondrichthyes > Lamniformes > Cetorhinidae > Cetorhinus > Cetorhinus maximus. Next base: position 84,862 of record NW_027596897.1, read on the forward strand.
TGCGTGAGGGGGAGTGAGAGAGTGTGTCTGTGAGTGTGTGGGAGAGTGAGAGAGTGTGTCTGTGAGTGCGTGTGGGGGAGTGAGAGAGTGTGTCTGTGAGTGTGTGGAGGAGTGAGAGAGTGTGTCTGTGAGTGTGTGGGGCAGTGAGATAGTGTGTCTGTGAGTGTGTGTGTAGGAGTGAGAGATTGAGACTGTGAGTGTGTGGGCGAGTGAGAGAGTGTTTCTGTGAGTGTGTGAGGGTGTGATAGAGTGTGTCTGTGAATGTGTGAGAGAGTGAGTGAGTGTTTCTGTGAGTGTGTGAGAGAGTGTGTGAGTGTGTCTGTGAGTGTGTGGGGATGTTAGAGAGTGTGTCTGTGAATGTGTGAGGGAGTGAGATAGTTTGTCTGTGAGTGTGTGTGAGAGTGAGTGATTATGTCCGTGAGTGTGTGGGGGCGTGAGAGAGTGTGTCTGTGAGTGTGTGGGGGAGTGAGAGAGTGTGTCTGTGACTGTGCGTGGAAGTGAGGGAGTGTGTCTTTGAATGTGTGGGGGAGTGAGAGAATGTGGCTGTGAGTGTGTGTGGGAGTGAGAGAGTGTGTCTTTGAGTGTGTGGGGGAGTGAGAGAGTGTTTCTGTGAGTGTGTGTGGATGTGAGAGAGTGTGTCTGTGAGTGTGTGAGGAGGAGTGAGAGAGTGTGTCTTTGAGTGTGTGGGGGAGTGAGAGAGTGTGTCTGTGAGTGTGTGGGGGCGTGAGAGAGTGTGTCTGTGAGTGTGTGTGAGAGTGAGAGAGTGTGTCTTTGAGTGTGAGATGGGGAGAGAGAGAGAGTGTCTGTTAGTGTGTGAGGGGGAGTGAGAGAGTGTTTCTGTGAGAGTGTGGGGGAGTGAGAGACTGTGTCTGTGAGTGTGTGGGGGAGTGAGAGAGTGTGTCAGTGAGTGTGTGTGGGGTTGTGAGAGAGTGTGTCTGTGTGTGTGTGGGGGAGTGAGAGAGTGTGTCTGTGAGTGTGTGAGGGACTGATAGAGTGTTTCTGTGAGTGTGTGCGGGGGAGTGAGAGAGTGTGTCTGTGAGTGTGTGGGGGAGTGAGAGAGTGTGTCTGTGAGTTTGTGGGGGAGTGAGAGAGTGTGTCTGTGAGTGTGTGGGGGAGTGAGAGAGTGTCTGTCTGAGTTTGTGAGGGGGAGTGAGAGAGTGTGTCTGTGATGTGTGAGGGTGTGAGAGAGTGTGTAACTGAGTGTGTGGGGGAGTGAGAGAGCGTGTCTGTGAGTGTTTGAGGGTGTGAGAGAGTGTGTAAAAGAGTGTGTGGAGGAGTGAGAGAGTGTGTGTGTGAGTGCGTGAGGGGGAGTGAGAGAGTTTGTCTGTGAGTGTGCAGGGGAGTGAATGAGTGTGTCCGTGAGTGTGTGGGGGAGTGATAGAGTGTGTTTGTGAGTGTGTGAGGGAGTGAGAGAGCGTGTCTGTGAGTTTGTGGTGGAGTGAGAGTGTGTGTCTGTGAGTGTTTGGGGGAGTGAGAGAGAGTGTCTGTGAGTTTGTGGGGGAGTGAGAGGGTATTTCTGTGAGTGTGTCAGTGGGAGTGAGAGAGTGTGTCTGTGAGTGTGTGAGGGAGTGAGAGAGTGTGTCTGTGAGTGTGTGGGGGAGTGAGAGAGTGTGTCTGTGAGTGTGTGGGGGAGTGACAGAGCGTGCCTGTGAGTGTGTGGGGGAGTGAGAGAGTGTGTCTGTGAGTGTGTGGGGATATCAGAGAGTGTGTCTGTCAGTGTGTGAGGGGAGTGAGAGAGTGTGTCTGTGAGTGTGTGGGGGCATGAGAGAGTGTGTCTGTGAGTGTGTGGGGCATTGAGAGAGTGTGTCTGTGAGTGTGTGGAGGAGTGAGAGAGTGTGTCTGTGAGATTTTGAGGGAGTGTGTCTGTGAGTGTGTGAGGAAGTGAGAGAATGTGTCTGGGAGTGTGTGGGGAGTGAGAGAGTCTGTCCGTGAGTGTGTGGGGGAGTGAGAGATTGTGTCTGTGAGTGTTTGAGGGAGTGAGAGAGTCTGTCCGTGAGTGTGTGGGGGAGTGACAGAGTGTGTCTGTGAGTGTGTGTGGGTCAGAGAGAGTGTGTCTTTGAGTGTGTGAGGGGGAGAGAGAGAGTGTGTCTGTGAGTGTGTGGGGATGTGAGAGAGTGTGTCTGTGAGTGTGTGGGGGAGTGGGAGAGTGTGTCTGTGATTGTGTGGGAGAGTGAGAGAGTGTGTCTGTGAGTGTGTGTGGGAGTGAGAGAGTGTGCCTGTGAGTGTGTGGGGGAGTGAGAGAGTGTGTCTGTGAGTATGTGTGGGACTGAGAGAGTGTGTCTGTGAGTGTGAGTGGATGAGTGAAAGAGGGTGTCTGTGAGTGTGTGGGGGACTGAGAGATTGTGGCAGTGAGTTTGTGAGGGAGTGAGTGAGTGTGTCTGTGAATGTGTGGGGGACTGAGAGATTGTGTGAGTGAGTTTGTGAGGGAGGTAGAGAGTGTGTCTGTGAGTGTATGGGGGACTGAGAGAGTGTATCTGTGAGTGCGTGGGGGAGTGAGAGAGTGTGTCTGTGAGTGTGTGGGGGGGTGAGAAAGTGTTTCAGTGAGTGTGTGAGGGAGTGATAGAGTGTGTCTGTGAGTGTGTGGGGGACTGAGAGATTGTGTCAGTGAGTGTGTCGCGGTGAGTGAGAGAGTGTGTATGTGAGTGCGTGTGGGAGTGAGAGAGTGTGTCTGTGAGTGTGTGGGGGTGTGAGAGAGTGTGTCTGTGAGTGTGTGTGAGGGAGTGCGAGAGTGTGTCTGTGACTGTGTGGGGGGGAATAGGAGAGTGTGTCTGTGAGTGTGTGGGGCAGTGAGAGAGTGTGTCTGTGAGTGTGTGGTGGAGTGTGAGTGTGTGTGTGTGAGTGTGTGTGGGAGTGAGAGAGTGTGTCTGTGAGTGTGTGGGGGAGTGAGAGACTGTGTCTGTGAGTGTGTGAGGGAGTGAGAGAGTGTGTCTGTGAGTGTGTGGGGGAGTGAGAGAGTGTGTCGGTGAGTGTGTGGGGGAGTGAGAGAGTGTGTCTGTGAGTGTGTTTGGGGACTGAGTGAGTATGTATGTGAGTGTGAGGGGGAGTGAGAGAGTGTGTGTGTGAGTGTGTGGGGGAGTGAGAGAGTGTGTCGGTGAGTGTGTGGTGCAGTGAGAGAGTGTGTCTGTGTGTTTGTGGGGGAGTGAGAGAGTGTGTTTGTGAGTGTGTGTGGGGGCGTTAGAGACTGTGTCTGTGAGTGTGTGGGGGAGAGTAAGTGAGTGTGTATGTGAGTGTGTGGCGGAGTGAGAGAGTGTGTCTTTGAGTATGACGGGGAGTGAGAGTTTGTGTCTGTGAGTGTCTGCGGGAGTGAGAGAGTGTGTCTGTGAGTGTGTGGGGGAGTGAGAGAGTGTGTCTGTGAGTGAAAGGTGGAGTGAGAGAACGTGTCTGTGATTGTGACGGGGAGTGAGGGATTGTGTTTGTGAGTGTGTGTGGGCCAGTGAGAGAGTGTGTTTGTGAGTGTGTGTGGGGGAGTTAGAGACTGTGTCTGTGAATGTGTGGGGGAGTGACAGAGTGTGTCTATGAGTGTGTGAGGGTGTGAGCGAGTGTGTCTGTGAGTGTGAGAGGGAGTGAGAGTGTGTGTCTGTGAGTCTGTGGGGGAGTTTAAGAGTGTGTCTGTGAGTGTGTGGGGGAGTGAGAGAGTGTATCTGTGAGTGTGACGGGGAGTGAGAGAGTCAGTCTGTGAGTGTGTGCGGGAGTGAGAGAGTGTGTCTGTGAGTGTGTGGGGGAGTGAGAGAATGTGTCTGTGAGTGAATGGTGGAGTGAGAGAGTGCGTCTGTGAGTGTGACTAGGAGTGAGAGAGTGTGTTTGTCAGTGTGTGTGGGGGAGTGAGAGAGTGTGTCTATGAGTGCGTGAGGGTGTGAGAGAGAGTGTCTGTGAGTGTGTGAGGGAGTGAGAGAGTGTGTCTGTGAGTCTGTGGGGGAGTGAGAGAGTGTGACTGTGAGTGTGTGGGGGAGTGAGAGAGTGTGTCTGTGAGTTTGTGGGGGAGTGAGAGTGTGTTTCTGCGAGTGTGTCTGTGGGAGTGAGAGAGTGTGTCTGTGAGTGTGTGAGGGAGTGAGAGAGTGTGTCTGTGAGTGTGTGGGGGAGTGAGAGAGTGTGTCTGATGTGTGTGGGGGAGTGAGAGAGCGTGTCAGTGAGTGTGTGGGGGCGTGAGAGAGTGTGTCTGTGAGTGTGTGAGGGAGTGAGAGATTGTGTCTGTGAGTGCGTGTGGGGGAGTGAGAGAGTGTGTCTGTGAGTGTGTGGGGGAGTGAGAGAGTGTGTCTGTGAGTGTGTGGGGGTGTGAGATAGTGTGTCTGTGATCGTGTGTGTAGGAGTGAGAGAGTGAGACTGTGAGTGTGTGGGCGAGTGAGAGAGTGTGTCTGTGAGTGTGTGAGGGTGTGATAGAGTGTGTCTGTGAATGTGTGAGAGAGTGAGTGAGTGTGTCTGTGAGTGTGTGAGAGAGTGTGTGAGTGTGTCTGTGAGTGTGTGGGGATGTTAGAGAGTGTGTCTGTGAATGTGTGAGGGAGTGAGAGAGTTTGTCTGTGAGTGTGTGTGAGAGTGAGTGATTTTGTCTGTGGGTGTCTGGCGGAGTGAGAGAGTGAGTCTGTGAGTGTGTGAGAGAGTGAGTGAGTTTGTCCGTGAGTGTGTGTGGGAGTGAGAGAGTGTTTCTGTGAGTGTGTGGGGGAGTGAGAGTGTGTGTCTGTGAGTGTGTGGGGATGTTGGAGAGTGAGTCTGTGAGTGTGTGAGGGGCAGTGAGAGAGTGTGTCTGTGAGTGTGTGAGGGAGTGAGAGAGTGTGTGGATTTGTGTGGGGATGTGAAAGAGTGTGTCTGAGAGAGTGTGGGGGAGTGAGAGAGTTTGTCTGTGAGTGTGTGAGGGAGTGAGAGAGCGTGTCTGTGAGTGTGTGGGGATGTGAGAGAGTGTGTCTGTGAGTGTGTGGGGATGTGAGAGAGTGTGTCTGTGAGTGTGCGAGGGGGAGTGAGAGAGTGTGTCTGTGAGTGTGTGGGGGAGTGAGAGAGTTTGTCTGTGAGTGTGTGAGGGAGTGAGAGAGTGTGTCTTTGAGTGTGTGGGGGAGTGAGAGAGTGTGTCTTTGAGTGTGAGATTGGGAGTGAGAGAGAGTGTCTGTTAGTGTGTGAGGGGGAGTGAGAGAGTGTTTCTGTGAGTGTGTGGGGGAGTGAGAGACTGTGTCTGTGAGTGTGTGGGGGAGTGAGAGAGTGTGTCTGTGAGTGTGTGTGGGGGTGTGAGAGAGTGTGTCTGTGTGTGTGTGGGGGAGTGAGAGAGTGTGTCTGTGAGTGTGTGAGGGACTGAGAGAGTGTGTCTGTGAGTGTGTGCGGGGGAGTGAGAGAGTGTGTCTGTGAGTGTGTGGGGGAGTGAGAGAGTGTGTCTGTGAGTGTGTGGGGGAGTGAGAGAGTGTGTCTGTGAGTGTGTGGGGGAGTGAGAGAGTGTCTGTCTGAGTTTGTGGGGGGGAGTGAGAGAGTGTGTCTGTGATGTGTGAGGGTGTGAGAGAGTGATTCTTTGTGTGTGTGGGGGAGTGAGAGAGCGTGTCTGTGAGTGTGTGAGGGTGTGAGAGAGTGTGTCTGTGAGTGTGTGGGGGAGTGAGAGAGTTTGTCTGTGAGTGTGCAGGGGAGTGAATGAGTGTGTCCGTGAGTGTGTGGGGGAGTGATAGAGTGTGTTTGTGAGTGTGTGAGGGACTGAGAGAGTGTGTCTGTGAGTTTGTGGGGGAGTGAGAGAGTGTGTCTCTGAGTGTGTGGGGGAGTGAGAGAGTGTGTCTGTGAGTTTGTTGGGGAGTGAGAGAGTGTGTCTCTGAGTGTGTGGAGGAGTGAGAGAGTTTGTCTGGGAGTGTGTGAGGGGGAGTGAGAGAGTGTGTCTGTGAGTGTGTGTGGGGGTGTGAGAGAGTGTGTCTGTGAGTGTGTGGGGGAGTGAGAGAGTTTGTCTGTGAGTTTGTGGTGGAGTGAGAGTGTTTGTCTGTGAGTGTGTTGGGGAGTGAGAGAGTGTGTCTGTGAGTTTGTGGGGGAGTGAGAGGGTATTTCTGTGAGTGTGTCAGTGGGAGTGAGAGAGTGTGTTTGTGAGTGTGTGAGGGAGTGAGAGAGTGTGTCTGTGAGTGTGTGGGGGAGTGAGAGAGTGTGTCTGTGAGTGTGTGGGGGAGTGACAGAGCGTGCCTGTGAGATTGTGGGGGAGTGAGAGAGTGTGTCTGTGAGTGTGTGGGGATATCAGAGAGTGTGTCTGTGAGTGTGTGAGGGGAGTGAGAGAGTGTGTCTGTGAGTGTGTGGGGGCATGAGAGAGTGTGTCTGTGAGTGTGTGGGGGATTGAGAGAGTGTGTCTGTGAGTGTGTGGAGGAGTGAGAGAGTGTGTCTGTGAGATTGTGAGGGAGTGTGTCTGTGAGTGTGTGAGGAAGTGAGAGAATGTGTCTGGGAGTGTGTGGGGAGTGAGAGAGTCTGTCCGTGAGTGTATGGGGGAGTGAGAGATTGCGTCTGTGAGTGTGTGAGGTAGTGAGAGAGTCTGTCCGTGAGTGTGTGGGGGAGTGACAGAGTGTGTCTGTGAGTGTGTGGGGATTTTAGAGAGTGTGTCTGTGAGTGTGTGGGGGAGTGAGAGAGTGTGTCTGTGAGTGTGTGGGAGAGTGAGAGAGTGTGTCTGTGAGTGTGTGTGGGAGTGAGAGAGTGTGTCTGTGAGTGTGTGGGGGAGTGAGAGAGTGTGTCTGTGAGTGTGTGGGAGAGTGAGAGAGTGTGTCTGTGAGTATGTGTGGAACTGAGAGAGTGTGTCTGTGAGTGTGTGTGGATGAGAGAAAGAGGTTGTCTGTGAGTGTGTGGGGGACTGAGCGATTGTGGCAGTGAGTTTGTGAGAGAGTGAGAGAGTGTGTCTGTAAGTGTGTGGGGGACTGAGAGATTGTGTGAGTGAGTTTGTGAGGGAGGTAGAGAGTGTGTCTGTGAGTGTATGGGGGACTGAGAGAGTGTATCTGTGAGTGTGTGGGGGAGTGAGAGAGTGTGTCTGTGAGTGTGTGGGGGGGTGAGAAAGTGTGTCAGTGAGTGTGTGAGGGAGTGATAGAGTGTGTCTGTGAGTGTGTGGGGGACTGAGAGATTGTGTCAGTGAGTGTGTCGCGGTGAGTGAGAGAGTGTGTCTGTGAGTGCGTGTGGGAGTGAGAGAGTGTGTCTGTGAGTGTGTGGGGGTGTGAGAGAGTGTGTCTGTGAGTGTGTGTGAGGGAGTGAGAGAGTGTGTCTGTGACTGTGTGGGGGGGAATAGGAGAGTGTGTCTGTGAGTGTGTGGGGCAGTGAGAGAGTGTGTCTGTGAGTGTGTGGTGGAGTGAGAGTGTGTGTCTGTGAGTGTGTGTGGGAGTGAGAGAGTGTGTCTGTGAGTGTGTGGGGGAGTGAGAGACTGTGTCTGTGAGTGTGTGAGGGAGTGAGAGAGTGTGTCTGAGACTGTATGGGGTAGTGAGAGAGTGAGTCGGTGATTGTGCGGGGAAGTGAGAGAGTATGTCTGTGAGTGTGTGGGGGACTGAGAGATTGAGTCAGTGAGTGTGTGGCGGGGAGTGAGAGAGTGTGTCTGTGAGTGTGTGGCGGGGAGTGAGAGAGTGTGTATGTGAGTGCGTGTGGGTGAGAGAGTGTGTCTGTGAGTGTGTGGGGATGTGAGAGACTTTGTCTGTGAGTGTGTGAGGGGGAGTGAGAGAGTGTGTCTGTGAGTGTGTGAGGGGGAGTGAGACAGTGTGTCTGTGAGTGTGTGCGGATGTGAGAGAGTGTGTCTGTGAGTGTTTGAGGGGGAGTGAGAGAGTGTGTCTGTGAGTGTGTGGGGGACTGAGCGATTGTGGCAGTGAGTTTGTGAGAGAGTGAGAGAGTGTGTCTGTGAGTGTGTGGGGGACTGAGAGATTGTGTGAGTGAGTTTGTGAGGGAGGTAGAGAGTGTGTCTGTGAGTGTATGGGGGACTGAGAGAGTGTATCTGTGAGTGTGTGGGGGAGTGAGAGAGTGTGTCTGTGAGTGTGTGGGGGGGTGAGAAAGTGTGTCAGTGAGTGTGTGAGGGAGTGATAGAGTGTGTCTGTGAGTGTGTGGGGGACTGAGAGATTGTGTCAGTGAGTGTGTCGCGGTGAGTGAGAGAGTGTGTCTGTGAGTGCGTGTGGGAGTGAGAGAGTGTGTCTGTGAGTGTGTGGGGGTGTGAGAGAGTGTGTCTGTGAGTGTGTGTGAGGGAGTGAGAGAGTGTGTCTGTGACTGTGTGGGGGGGAATAGGAGAGTGTGTCTGTGAGTGTGTGGGGCAGTGAGAGAGTGTGTCTGTGAGTGTGTGGTGGAGTGAGAGTGTGTGTCTGTGAGTGTGTGTGGGAGTGAGAGAGTGTGTCTGTGAGTGTGTGGGGGAGTGAGAGACTGTGTCTGTGAGTGTGTGAGGGAGTGAGAGAGTGTGTCTGAGACTGTATGGGGTAGTGAGAGAGTGAGTCGGTGATTGTGCGGGGAAGTGAGAGAGTATGTCTGTGAGTGTGTGGGGGACTGAGAGATTGAGTCAGTGAGTGTGTGGCGGGGAGTGAGAGAATGTGTCTGTGAGTGTGTGGCGGGGAGTGAGAGAGTGTGTATGTGAGTGCGTGTAGGTGAGAGAGTGTGTCTGTGAGTGTGTGGGGATGTGAGAGACTTTGTCTGTGAGTGTGTGAGGGGGAGTGAGAGAGTGTGTCTGTGAGTGTGTGAGGGGGAGTGAGACAGTGTGTCTGTGAGTGTGTGCGGATGTGAGAGAGTGTGTCTGTGAGTGTTTGAGGGGGAGTGAGAGAGTGTGTCTGTGAGTGTGTGGGGGAGTGAGAGTTTGTCTGTGTGTGTGAGGGAGTGAGAGAGTGTGTCTGTGAGTGTGTGAGGGAGTGAGAGAGTGTGTCTGTGAGTGTCTGGGGGAGTGAGAGATTGTGTCTGTGAGTGTGTGTGGGAGTGAGAGAGTGTGTCTTTGAGTGTGAGAGGGGGAGTGAGAGAGAGTGTCTGTGAGTGTGTGGGGATGTGAGAGAGTTTGTCTGTGAGTTTGTGAGGGGGAGTGAGAGAGTGTGTCTGTGAGTGTGTGGGGGAGTGAGAGAGTGTGTCTGTGAGTGTGTGTGGGAGTGAGAGAGTGTGTCTGTGAGTGTGTGGGGGAGTGAGAGTGTGTGTCTGTGAGTGTGTGGGAATGTTGGAGAGTGAGTCTGTGAGTGTTTGAGGGGCAGTGAGAGAGTGTGTCTGTGAGTGTGTGAGGGAGTGAGAGAGTGTGTGGATGTGTGTGGGGATGTGAGAGATTGTGTCTGTGAGAGTGTGGGGGAGTGAGAGAGTTTGTCTGTGAGTGTGTGAGGGAGTGAGAGAGCGTGTCTGTGAGTGTGTGGGGATGTGAGAGAGTGTGTCTGTGAGTGTGTGGGGATGTGAGAGAGTGTGTCTGTGAGTGTGCGAGGGGGAGTGAGAGAGTGTGTCTGTGAGTGTGTGGGGGAGTGAGAGAGTTTGTGAGTGTGTGAGGGAGTGAGAGAGTGTGTCTGTGAGTGTGTGGGGGAGTGAGAGAGTGTGTCTGTGAGTGTGTGAGGGAGTTAGAGAGTCTGTCCGTGATTGTGTGAGGGAGTTAGAGAGTCTGTCCGTGAGTGTGTGGGGGAGTGAGAGAGTGTGTCTTTGAGTGTGTGGGGGAGTGAGAGATTGTTTCTGTGAGTGTGTGGGGATGTGAGAGAGTGTGTCTGTGAGTGTGTGAGGGGGAGTGAGAGATTGTGTCTGTGAGTGTGTTGGGGAGTGAGAGAGTGTGTCTGTGAGTGTGTGGGGGCGTGAGAGAGTGTGTCTGTGAGTGTGTGTGGGAGTGAGAGAGTGTGTCTATTAGTGTGAGATGGGGAGTGAGAGAGAGTGTCTGTTAGTGTGTGAGGGGAAGTGAGAGACTGTTTCTGTGAGTGTGTGGGGGATTGAGAGACTGTGTCTGTGAGTGTGTGGGGGAGTGAGAGAGTGTGTCTGTGAGTGTGTGTGGGGGTGTGAGAGAGTGTGTCTGTGTGTGTGTGGGGGAGTGAGAGAGTGTGTCTGTGAGTGTGTGAGGGACTGAGAGAGTGTGTCTGTGAGTGTGTGCGGGGGAGTGAGAGAGTGTGTCTGTGAGTGTGTGGGAGAGTGAGAGAGTGTGTCTGTGAGCGTGTGGGGGAGTGAGAGAGTGTCTGTCTGAGTTTGTGGGGGGGAGTGAGAGAGTGTGTCTGTGATGTGTGAGGGTGTGAGAGAGTGTGTAAATGAGTGTGTGGGGGAGTGAGAGAGCGTGTCTGTGAGTGTGTGAGGGTGTGAGAGAGTGTGTAAAAGAGTGTGTGGGGGAGTGAGAGAGTTTGTCTGTGAGTGTGCAGGGGAGAGAATGAGTGTGTCCGTGAGTGTGTGGGGGAGTGATAGAGTGTGTTTGTGAGTGTGTGAGGGACTGAGAGAGTGTGTCTGTGAGTTTGTTGGGGAGTGAGAGAATGTGTCTCTGAGTGTGTGGAGGAGTGAGAGAGTTTGTCTGTGAGTGTGTGAGGGGGAGTGAGAGAGTGTGTCTGTGAGTGTGTGGTGGAGTGAGAGAGTGTGTCTGTGAGTGTGTCGGGGAGTGAGAGAGTTTGTCTGTGAGTTTGTGGTTGAGTGAGAGTGTGTGTCTGTGAGTGTGTTGGGGAGTGAGAGAGTGTGTCTGTGAGTTTGTGGGGGAGTGAGAGGGTATTTCTGAGAGTGTGTCAGTGGGAGTGAGAGAGTGTTTCTGTGAGTGTGTGAGGGAGTGAGAGAGTGTGTCTGTGAGTGTGTTGGGGAGTGAGAGAGTGTGTCTGTGAGTGTGTGGGGGAGTGAGAGAGTGTGTCTGTGAGTGTTTGGGGATATCAGAGATTGTGTCTGTGAGTGTGTGAGGGGAGTGAGAGAGTGTGTCTGTGAGTGTGTGGGGGCATGAGAGAGTGTGTCTGTGAGTGTGTGGGGGAGTGAGAGAGTTTGTCTGTGAGTGTGTGAGGGAGTGAGAGAGCGTGTCTGTGAGTGTGTGGGGATGTGAGAGAGTGTGTCTGTGAGTGTGTGGGGATGTGAGAGAGTGTGTCTGTGAGTGTGCGAGGGGGAGTGAGAGAGTGTGTCTGTGAGTGTGTGGGGGAGTGAGAGAGTTTGTGAGTGTGTGAGGGAGTGAGAGAGTGTGTCTGTGAGTGTGTGGGGGAGTGAGAGAGTGTGTCTGTGAGTGTGTGAGGGAGTTAGAGAGTCTGTCCGTGATTGTGTGAGGGAGTTAAAGAGTCTGTCCGTGAGTGTGTGGGGGAGTGAGAGAGTGTGTCTTTGAGTGTGTGGGGGAGTGAGAGAGTGTTTCTGTGAGTGTGTGGGGATGTGAGAGAGTGTGTCTGTGAGTGTGTGAGGGGGAGTGAGAGATTGTGTCTGTGAGTGTGTTGGGGAGTGAGAGAGTGTGTCTGTGAGTGTGTGGGGGCGTGAGAGAGTGTGTCTGTGAGTGTGTGTGGGAGTGAGAGATTGTGTCTTTGAGTGTGAGATGGGGAGTGAGAGAGAGTGTCTGTTAGTGTGTGAGGGGGAGTGAGAGAGTGTTTCTGTGAGTGTGTGGGGGATTGAGAGACTGTGTCTGTGAGTGTGTGGGGGAGTGAGAGAGTGTGTCTGTGAGTGTGTGTGGGGGTGTGAGAGAGTGTGTCTGTGTGTGTGTGGGGAAGTGAGAGAGTGTGTCTGTGAGTGTGTGAGGGACTGAGAGAGTGTGTCTGTGAGTGTGTGCGGGGGAGTGAGAGAGTGTGTCTGTGAGTGTGTGGGGGAGTGAGAGAGTGTGTCTGTGAGTGTGTGGGGGAGTGAGAGAGTGTTTCTTTGAGTGTGTGGGGGAGTGAGAGAGTGTCTGTCTGAGTTTGTGGGGGGGAGTGAGAGAGTGTGTCTGTGATGTGTTAGGGTGTGAGAGAGTGTGTAAATGAGTGTGTGGGGGAGTGAGAGAGCGTGTCTGTGAGTGTGTGAGGGTGTGAGAGAGTGTGTAAAAGAGTGTGTGGGGGAGTGAGATAGTTTGTCTGTGAGTGTGCAGGGGAGAGATTGAGTGTGTCCGTGAGTGTGTGGGGGAGTGATAGAGTGTGTTTGTGAGTGTGTGAGGGACTGAGAGAGTGTGTCTGTGAGTTTGTGGGGGAGTGAGAGAGTGTGTCTCTGAGTGTGTGGGGGAGTGAGAGAGTGTGTCTGTGAGTTTGTTGGGGAGTGAGAGAATGTGTCTCTGAGTGTGTGGAGGAGTGAGAGAGTTTGTCTGTGAGTGTGTGAGGGGGAGTGAGAGAGTGTGTCTGTGAGTGTGTGGTGGAGTGAGAGAGTGTGTCTGTGAGTGTGTGGGGTAGTGAGAGAGTTTGTCTGTGAGTTTGTGGTGGAGTGAGAGTGTGTGTCTGTGAGTGTGTTGGGGAGTGAGAGAGTGTGTCTGTGAGTTTGTGGGGGAGTGAGAGGGTATTTCTGAGAGTGTGTCAGTGGGAGTGAGAGAGTGTTTCTGTGAGTGTGTGAGGGAGTGAGAGAGTGTGTCTGTGAGTGTGTTGGGGAGTGAGAGAGTGTGTCTGTGAGTGTGTGGGGGAGTGAGAGAGTGTATCTGTGAGTGTTTGGGGATATCAGAGATTGTGTCTGTGAGTGTGTGAGGGGAGTGAGAGAGTGTGTCTGTGAGTGTGTGGGGGCATGAGAGAGTGTGTCTGTGAGTGTGTGGGGGATTGAGAGAGTGTGTCTGTGAGTGTGTGGAGGAGTGAGAAAGTGTGTCTGTGAGATTGTGAGGGAGTGTGTCTGTGAGTGTGTGAGGAAGTGAGAGAATGTGTCTGGGAGTGTGTGGGGAGTGAGAGAGTCTGTCCGTGAGTGTGTGGGGGAGTGAGAGATTGTATCTGTGAGTGTGTGAGGGAGTGAGAGAGTCTGTCCGTGAGTGTGTGGGGGAGTGACAGAGTGTGTCTGTGAGTGTGTGGGGATGTGAGAGAGTGTGTCTGTGAGTGTGTGGGGGAGTGAGAGACTGTGTCTGTGAGTGTGTGGGAGAGTGAGAGAGTGTGTCTGTGAGTGTGTGGGGGAGTGAGAGAGTGTTTCTGTGAGTATGTGTGGGACTGAGAGAGTGTGTCTGTGAGTGTGTGTGGATGAGAGAAAGAGGGTGTCTGTGAGTGTGTGGGGGACTGAGCGATTGTGGCAGTGAGTTTGTGAGGGAGTGAGAGAGTGTGTCTGTGAGTGTATGGGGGACTGAGAGAGTGTATCTGTGAGTGTGTGGGGGAGTGAGAAAGTGTGTCAGTGAGTGTGTGAGGGAGTGATAGAGTGTGTCTGTGAGTGTGTGGGGTACTGAGAGATTGTGTCATTGAGTATGTCGCGGTGAGTGAGAGAGTGTGTCTGTGAGTGTGTGGGGGAGTGAGAGAGTGTGTCTGTGAGTGTGTGGCGGGGCGTGAGAGAGTGTGTCTGTGAGTGCGTGTGGGAGTGAGAGAGTGTGTCTGTGAGTGTGTGGGGGTGTGAGAGAGTGTGTCTGTGAGTGTGTGTGAGGGAGTGAGAGAGTGTGTCTGTGACTGTGTGGGGGGAATAGGAGAGTGTGTCTGTGAGTGTGTGGGGCAGTGAGAGAGTGTGTCTGTGAGTGTGTGGTGGAGTGAGAGTGTGTGTCTGTGAGTGTGTGTGGGAGTGAGAGAGTGTGTCTGTGAGTGTGTGGGGGAGTGAGAGACTGTGTCTGTGAGTGTGTGAGGGAGTGAGAGAGTGTGTCTGCAACTGTATGGGGTAGTGAGTGAGTGAGTCGGTGATTGTGCGGGGGAGTGAGAGAGTATGTCTGTGAGTGTGTGGGGGACTGAGAGATTGAGTCAGTGAGTGTGTGGCGGGGAGTGAGAGAGTGTGTCTGTGAGTGTGTGGGAGAGTGAGAGAGTGTGTCTGTGAGTGTGTGGGGGAGTGAGAGAGTTTGTCTGTGAGTGTGTGGGGGAGTGAGAGAGTGTGTCTGTGAGCGTGTGGGGGTGTTAGAGACTGTGTTTATGAGTGTGTGTGGGGGAGTGAGAGAATGTGTCTGTGAATGTGAGAGGGAGTGAAAGTGTTTTTCTGTGAGTGTGTGGGGGAGTATGAGAGTGTGTCTGTGAGCGTGTGGGGGTGTGAGAGAGTGTGTCTTTGAGTATGTCGGGGAGTGAGAGAGTGTGTCTGTGAGTGTGTGGGGGATTGAGAGAGTGTGTATGTGATTGTGAGACGGAGTGAGAGAGTGTGTCTGTGAATTTGAGTGGGAGTGAGAGAGTGTGTCTGTGAGTGTGTAAGGGGGAGTGAGAGAGTGTGTCTGTGAGTGTGTGGGAGAGTGAGAGATTGTGCCTCTGAGTGTGTGGGGCGGTGAGGGAGTGTGTATGTGAGTGTGTGAGGGAGTGAGAGAGTGTGTCAGTGAGTGTGTGAGTGTGTGAGAGAGTCTGTCTGTGAGTTTGTAGAGGAGTGAGAGAGTGTCTCTGAGAGTGTGTGTGGGGGAGTGAGAGAGTGTGTCTGTGAGTGTGTGAGGGGGAGTGAGAGAGTGTGTCTGTGTGTGTGTGAGGGGGAGTGAGAGAGTGTGTCTGTGAGTGTGTGAGGGGGAGTGAGAGATTGTGTCTGTGATAGTGCGAGGGAGTGAGAGAGTCTGTCTGTGAGTGAGTGGGGGAGTGAGAGAGTGTGTCTGTGAGTGTGTAGGGGAGTGAGAGAGTGTGTCTGTGAGTGTGTGGGGGAGTGAGAGAGTTTGTCTGTGAGTGTGTGCGGGTATGAGAGAGTGTTTCTGTGAGTGTGTGGGGGATTGAGAGAGTGTGTCTGTGAGTGTGTGGGGGAGTGCGAGAGTGTGTCTGTGAGTGTGCGTGGGGGAGTGAGAGAATGTGTCTGTGAGTATGTGATGTAGTGAGAGAGTGTGTCTGTGAGTGTGTGGGTTAGTGAGAGAGTTTGTCTGTGAGTGTGTGGGGGATTGAGAGATTGTGTCTGTGATTGTGTGGGTGTGTGAGAGAGTGTGTCTGTGAGTGTCTGGGGGAGTGAGAGAGTGTGTCTGTGAGTGTGTTGTGGGGGAGTGAGAGAGTGTGTCTGTGAGTCTGTTGGGGAGTGAGAGAGTGTTTCTGTGAGTGTGGGGGGAGAGAGAGAGTGTGTCTGTGAGTGTGTGAGGGAGTGAGAGAGTCTGTCTGTGAGTTTGTGTGGGAGTGAGAGATTGTGTCTGTGAGTGTGAGAGGGGGATTGAGAGAGTGTTTCTGTGAGTATGAGGGTGTGTGAGAGAGCGTGGCTGTGAGTGTGTGTGGGAGTGAGAGAGTGTGTCTGTCAGTGTGCGGGGGGGTGAGAGAGTGTGTCTGTGAGTGTGTGTGGGGGAGTAAGAGAGTGTGTCTGTGAGTGTGTGGGGGAGTGAGGGAGTGTGTCTGTGAGTGTGTGGGGGAGTGAGAGAGTGTGTCTGTGAGTGTGTGAGGGAGTGAGAGAATGTGTCTGTGAGTGTGTGGGGGAGTGAGTGAGTGAGTCTGTAAGTGTGTGGGGGAGTGAGAGAGTGTGCCTTTGAGTGTGTTGGGCTTTGAGAGAGTGTGTCTGTGAGTGTGTAATGGGGAGTGAGAGAATGTGTCTGTGAGTGTGTGAGGGGGTGAAAGAGTGTGTCTGTGAGTGTGTGGGGGAGTGAGAGAATGTGTCTGTGAGTGTGTGGGGAGTGAGAGAGTGTGTCTGTGAGTGTGTGGGGGAGTGAGAGAGTGTGTCTGTGAGTGCGTGAGGGAGTGAGAGAGTGTGTCTGTGAGTGTGTGGGGGAGTGAGAGAGTGTGTCTGTGAGTGTGTGTGGGGGAGTGATAGAGTGTGCCTGTGATTGTGTGAGGGGGAGTGAGAGAGTGTGTCTGTGAGCGTGTGGGGGAGTGAGAGAGTGTGTCTGTGAGTGTGTGAGGGAGTGAGAAAGTGTGTCTGTGAGTGTGTGGGGGAGTGAGAGAGTGTGTCTGTGAGTGTGTGGGGGATTGAGTGAGTGTGTCTTTGAGTGTGTGAGGGGGAGTGAGAGAGTGTGTCTGTGAGTGTGTGGGGGAGTGTGAGAGTGTGTCTGTGAGTGTGTGGGGGATTGTGAGAGTGTGTCTGTGAATGTGTGGGGAGTGAGAGAGTGTGTCTGTGAGTGTGTGAGCGGGAGTGAGTGAGTGTGTCTGTGAGTGTGTGGGGGAGTGAGAGAGTGTGTCTGTGAGTGTGTGAGGGCGAGAATGAGAATGTGTCTGTGAGTGTGTGAGGGGGAGTGTGAGAGTGTGTCTGTGAGTGTGTGGGGGAGTGTGAGAGTGTGTCTGTGAGTGTGTGGAGGTGTGAGAGAGTGTGTCTGTGAATGTGTGGGGGAGTGAGAGAGTGTGTCTGTGAGTGTGTGAGGGAGTGTGAGATTGTGTCTGTGAGTGTGTGGGGGAGTGAGAGAGTATGTCTGTGAGTGTATGGAGGAGTCAGAGAGTGTGTCTGTGAGTGTGTGAGGGTGTGAGAGAGTGTGTTTGTGAGAGTGTGGGGGAGTTAGAGACTTTGTCTGTGAGTGTGTGAGGGTGTGAGAGAGTGTATCTTTGAGTGTGTGAGGGTGAGTGAGAGAGTGTGTCTGTGAGTGTGTGTGGGTGTGGGAGATTGTGTCTGTGAGTGTGGGGGGGAGTGAGAGAGTGTGTCTGTGAGTGTGTGGGGGAGTGAGGGAGTGTGTCTGTGAGAGAGTGAGGGGGAGTGACAGAGTGTGTCTGTGAGTGTGTGAGGGAGAGTGAGAGAGTGTGTCTGTGAGTGTGTGGGGGAGTGAGAAAGTGTGTCTGTGAGTGTGTGGTGGAGTGAGAGAGTGTGTCTGTGAGTGGGTGAGGGAGTGAGAGAGTGTGTCTGTGAGTGTGTGGGGGAGTGAGAGAGTGTGTCTGTGAGTGTGTGAGGGAGTGAGAAAGTGTGTCTGTGTGTGTGTGGGGGAGTGAGAGAGTGTGTCTGTGAGTGTGTGGGGGATTGAGTGAGTGTGTCTTTGAGTGTGTGAGGGGGAGTGAGAGATTGTGTCTGTGAGTGTGTGGGGGAGTGTGAGAGTGTGTCTGTGAGTGTGTGGAGGTGTGAGAGAGTGTGTCTGTGAATGTGTGGGGGAGTGAGAGAGTGTGTCTGTGAGTGTGTGAGGGAGTGAGAGATTGTGTCTGTGAGTGTGTGGGGGAGTGAGAGAGTATGTCTGTGAGTGTATGGAGGAGTCAGAGAGTGTGTCTGTGAGTGTGTGAGGGTGTGAGAGAGTGTGTTTGTGAGAGTGTGGGGGAGTTAGAGACTTTGTCTGTGAGTGTGTGAGGGTGTGAGAGAGTGTATCTTTGAGTGTGTGAGGGTGAGTGAGAGAGTGTGTCTGTGAGTGTGTGTGGGTGTGGGAGATTGTGTCTGTGAGTGTGGGGGGGAGTGAGAGAGTGTGTCTGTGAGTGTGTGGGGGAGTGAGGGAGTGTGTCTGTGAGAGAGTGAGGGGGAGTGACAGAGTGTGTCTGTGAGTGTGTGAGGGAGAGTGAGAGAGTGTGTCTGTGAGTGTGTGGGGGAGTGAGAAAGTGTGTCTGTGAGTGTGTGGTGGAGTGAGAGAGTGTGTCTGTGAGTGGGTGAGGGAGTGAGAGAGTGTGTCTGTGAGTGTGCGGGGGAGTGAGAGAGTGTGTCTGTGAGTGTGTGTGGGGGAGTGAGAGAGTGTGTCTGTGAGTTTGTGAGCGAGTGAGAGAGTTTCTGTGAGTGTGTGGGCGAGTGAGTGAGTGTGTCTGTGAGTGTGTGAGGGAGTGAGATTGTGTGTCTGTGAGTGTGTGTCGGAGTGAGAGAGTTTGTCTGTGAGTGGGTGAGGGAGTGAGAGAGTGTGTCTGTGAGTGTGAGGGTGAGTGAGCGAGTGTGTCTATGAGTGTGTGTGGGAGTGAGAGAGTGTGTCTGTGAGTGTGTGTGGGGGAGTGAGAGATGTGTCTGTGATTGTGTGAGGGAGTGAGTGAGTGTGTCTGTGAGTGTGTGGGGGAGTGAGAGAGTGTGTCTGTGAGTGTGTGAGGGTGAGTTAGAGAGTGTGTCTGTGAGTGTGTGGGGGAGTGAGAGAGTGTGTCTGTGAGTGTATGAGGGAGTGAGAGAGTGTGTCTGTGAGTGTGTGCGGGTGTGAGAGAGTGTGTCTTTGAGTGTGTGAGGGGGAGTGAGAGAGTGTGTCTGTGAGTGTGTGAGGGAGTGAGAGAGTGTGTCTGTGAGTGTGAGGGGGAGTGAGAGAGTGTCTCTGTGAGGGTGTGGGGGAGTGAGAAAGTGTATCTGTGAGTGTGTGGGGGAGTGAGAGAGTTTGTCTGTGAGTGTGTGGGGGAGTGAGAGAGTGTGTCTGTGAGTGTGCGGCGGAGTGAGAGAGAGTGTCTGTCAGTGTGCGGGGGAGTGAGAGAGTGTGTCTGTGAGTGTGTGGGGGAGTGAGAGAGTTTGTCTGTGAGTGTGTGGGGGAGTGAGATAGTGTGTCTGTCAGTGTGCGGGGGAGTGAGAAAGTGTGTCTGTGAGTGTGTGTGGGAGTTAGAGAATGTGTCTTTCAGTGTGCGGGGGAGTGAGAGAGTTTGTCTGTGAGTGTGTGAGGGGGAGTGAGAGAGTGTGTCTGTGAGTCTGTTGGGGAGTGAGAGAGTGTTTCTGTGAGTGTGGGGGGAGAGAGAGAGTGTGTCTGTGAGTGTGTGAGGGAGTGAGAGAGTCTGTCTGTGAGTTTGTGTGGGAGTGAGAGATTGTGTCTGTGAGTGTGAGAGGGGGATTGAGAGAGTGTTTCTGTGAGTATGTGGGTGTGTGAGAGAGCGTGGCTGTGAGTGTGTGTGGGAGTGAGAGAGTGTGTCTGTCAGTGTGCGGGGGGGTGAGAGAGTGTGTCTGTGAGTGTGTGTGGGGGAGTAAGAGAGTGTGTCTGTGAGTGTGTGGGGGAGTGAGGGAGTGTGTCTGTGAGTGTGTGGGGGAGTGAGAGAGTGTGTCTGTGAGTGTGTGAGGGAGTGAGAGAATGTGTCTGTGAGTGTGTGGGGGAGTGAGTGAGTGAGTCTGTAAGTGTGTGGGGGAGTGAGAGAGTGTGTCTGTGAGTGTGTGGGGAGTGAGAGAGTGTGTCTGTGAGTGTGTGGGGGAGTGAGAGAGTGTGTCTGTGAGTGCGTGAGGGAGTGAGAGAGTGGGTCTGTGAGTGTGTTGGGCTTTGAGAGAGTGTGTCAGTGAGTGTGTAATGGGGAGTGAGAGAATGTGTCTGTGAGTGTGTGAGGGGGTGAAAGAGTGTGTCTGTGAGTGTGTGGGGGAGTGAGAGAATGTGTCTGTGAGTGTGTGGGGAGTGAGAGAGTGTGTCTGTGAGTGTGTGGGGGAGTGAGAGAGTGTGTCTGTGAGTGCGTGAGGGAGTGAGAGAGTGTGTCTGTGAGTGTGTGGGGGAGTGAGAGAGTGTGTCTGTGAGTGTGTGTGGGGGAGTGATAGAGTGTGCCTGTGATTGTGTGAGGGGGAGTGAGAGAGTGTGTCTGTGAGCGTGTGGGGGAGTGAGAGAGTGTGTCTGTGAGTGTGTGAGGGAGTGAGAAAGTGTGTCTGTGTGTGTGTGGGGGAGTGAGAGAGTGTGTCTGTGAGTGTGTGGGGGATTGAGTGAGTGTGTCTTTGAGTGTGTGAGGGGGAGTGAGAGATTGTGTCTGTGAGTGTGTGGGGGAGTGTGAGAGTGTGTCTGTGAGTGTGTGGGGGAGTGTGAGAGTGTGTCTGTGAGTATGTGGGGAGTGAGAGAGTGTGTCTGTGAGTGTGTGAGCGGGAGTGAGTGAGTGTGTCTGTGAGTGTGTGGGGGAGTGAGAGAGTGTGTCTGTGAGTGTGTGAGGGCGAGAATGAGAATGTGTCTGTGAGTGTGTGAGGGGGAGTGTGAGAGTGTGTCTGTGAGTGTGTGGGGAATGTGAGAGTGTGTCTGTGAGTGTGTGGAGGTGTGAGAGAGTGTGTCTGTGAATGTGTGGGGGAGTGAGAGAGTGTGTCTGTGAGTGTGTGAGGGAGTGAGAGATTGTGTCTGTGAGTGTGTGGGGGAGTGAGAGAGTATGTCTGTGAGTGTATGGAGGAGTCAGAGAGTGTGTCTGTGAGTGTGTGAGGGTGTGAGAGAGTGTGTTTGTGAGAGTGTGGGGGAGTTAGAGACTTTGTCTGTGAGTGTGTGAGGGTGTGAGTGAGTGTATCTTTGAGTGTGTGAGGGTGAGTGAGAGAGTGTGTCTGTGAGTGTGTGTGGGTGTGGGAGATTGTGTCTGTGAGTGTGGGGGGGAGTGAGAGAGTGTGTCTGTGAGTGTGTGGGGGAGTGAGGGAGTGTGTCTGTGAGAGAGTGAGGGGGAGTGACAGAGTGTGTCTGTGAGTGTGTGAGGGGGAGTGAGAGAGTGTGTCTGTGAGTGTGTGGGGGAGTGAGAAAGTGTGTCTGTGAGTGTGTGGTGGAGTGAGAGAGTGTGTCTGTGAGTGGGTGAGGGAGTGAGAGAGTGTGTCTGTGAGTGTGCGGGGGAGTGAGAGAGTGTGTCTGTGAGTGTGTGTGGGGGAGTGAGAGAGTGTGTCTGTGAGTTTGAGAGCGAGTGAGAGAATTTCTGTGAGTGTGTGGGCGAGTGAGTGAGTGTGTCTGTGAGTGTGTGAGGGAGTGAGATTGTGTGTCTGTGAGTGTGTGTCGGAGTGAGAGAGTTTGTCTGTGAGTGGGTGAGGGAGTGAGAGAGTGTGTCAGTTAGTGTGAGAGGGAGAGCGAGAGTGAGTCTGTGAGTGTGTGTGGGAGTGAGAGAGTGTGTCTGTCAGTGTGCGGGGGGGTGAGAGAGTGTGCCTGTGAGTGTGTGAGGGGGAGTGTGAGAGTGTGTCTGTGAGTGTGTGGGGGAGTGAGGGAGTGTGTCTGTGAGTGTGTGGGGGAGTGAGAGAGTGTGTCTGTAAGTGTGTGGGGGAGTGAGAGTGTATGCCTGTGAGTTTGTTGGGCTTTGAGAGAGTGTGTCTGTGAGTGTGTAATGGGGAGTGAGAGAGTGAGTCTGTGAGTGTGTGAGGGGGTGAAAGAGTGTGTCTGTGAGTGTGTGGGGGAGTGAGAGAATGTGTCTGTGAGTGTGTGCGGAGTGAGAGAGTGTGTCTCTGAGTTTGCGGGGGAGTGAGAGAGTGTATCTGTGTGAGTCTGGGGGATTGAGAGAGTGTCTCTGTGAGTGTGTGTGGGTGTGAGTGTGAGTGTGCGAGGGAGCGAGAGAGTGTGTCTGTGAGTGTGTGGGGGACTGAGAGTTTTTGACTGTGAGTGTGTGGGGGAGTGAGAGAGTGTGTCTGTGAGTGTGTGGGGGAGTGAGAGAGTGTGTCTGTGAGTGCGTGAGGGAGTGAGAGAGTGTGTCTGTGAGTGTGTGGGGGACTGAGAGTTTTTGACTGTGAGTGTGTGGGGGAGTGAGAGAGTGTGTCTGTGAGTGTGTGGGGGACTGAGAGTTTTTGACTGTGAGTGTGTGGGGGAGTGAGAGAGTGTGTCTGTGAGTGTGTGGGGGAGTGAGAGAGTGTGTCTGTGAGTGCGTGAGGGAGTGAGAGAGTGTGTCTGTGAGTGTGTGTGTGGGAGTGAGAGAGTGTGTCTGTGAGTGTGTGTGGGGGAGTGAGAGATGTGTCTGTGATTGTGTGAGGGAGTGAGTGAGTGTGTCTGTGAGTGTGTGGGGGAGTGAGAGAGTGTGTCTGTGAGTGTGTGAGGGTGAGTTAGAGAGTGTGTCTGTGAGTGTGTGGGGGAGTGAGAGAGTGTGTCTGTGAGTGTATGAGGGAGTGAGAAAGTGTGTCTGTGAGTGTGTGGGGGTGTGAGAGAGTGTGTCTTTGAGTGTGTGAGGGGGAGTGAGAGAGTGTGTCTGTGAGTGTGTGAGGGAGTGAGAGAGTGTGTCTGTGAGTGTGAGGGGGAGTGAGAGAGTGTCTCTGTGAGGGTGTGGGGGAGTGAGAAAGTGTATCTGTGAGTGTGTGGGGGAGTGAGAGAGTGTGTCTGTGAGTGTGCGGCGGAGTGAGAGAGAGTGTCTGTCAGTGTGCGGGGGAGTGAGAGAGTGTGTCTGTGAGTGTGTGGGGGAGTGAGAGAGTTTGTCTGTGAGTGTGTGGGGGAGTGAGATAGTGTGTCTGTCAGTGTGCGGGGGAGTGAGAAAGTGTGTCTGTGAGTGTGTGTGGGAGTTAGAGAATGTGTCTTTCAGTGTGCGGGGGAGTGAGAGAGTGTGTCTGTGAGTGTGTGAGGGGGAGTGAGAGAGTGTGTCTGTGAGTGTGAGGGGGAGTGAGGGAGTGTGTTTGTGAGTGAGTGGGGGAGTGAGAGAGTGTGCCTGTGAGTGTGTGAGGGAGTGAGAGAGTTGTCTGTGAGTGTGTGGGGGAGTGCGAGAGTGTGTCTGTGAGTGTGTGGGGGATTGAGAGAGTGTGTCTGTGAGTGAGTGGGGGAGTGAGAGAGTGTGTCTGTGAGTGTGTAGGGGAGTGAGAGAGTGTGTCTGTGAGTGTGTGGGGGAGTGAGAGAGTGTGTCTGTGAGTGTTTGGGGGAGTGAGAGAGTTTGTCTGTGAGCGTGTGCGGGTATGAGAGAGTGTGTCTGTGAGTGTGTGGGGGAGTGCGAGAGTTTGTCTGTGAGTGTGCGTGGGGGAGTGAGAGATTGTGTCTGTGATTGTGTGGGTGTGTGAGAGAGTGTGTCTGTGAGTGTGTGGGGGAGTGAGAGAGTGTGTTTGTGAGTGTGTTGTGGGGGAGTGAGAGAGTGTGTTTGTGAGTGTGTTGGGGAGTGAGAGAGTGTGTCTGTGTATGTGGGGGGATTGAGAGATTGTGTCTGTGAGTGTGTGAGGGAGTGAGAGGGTCTGTCTGTGAGTTTGTGGGGGAGAACGAGAGTGTGTCTGTGAGTGTGTGAGGGGGCTTGAGAGAGAGTTTCTGTGAGTATGTGGGTGTGTGAGAGAGCGTGGCTGTGAGTGCGTGGGGGAGTGAGAGAGTGTGTCAGTTAGTGTGAGAGGGAGAGCGAGAGTGAGTCTGTGAGTGTGTGTGGGAGTGAGAGAGTGTGTCTGTCAGTGTGCGGGGGGGTGAGAGAGTGTGCCTGTGAGTGTGTGAGGGGGAGTGTGAGAGTGTGTCTGTGAGTGTGTGGGGGAGTGAGGGAGTGTGTCTGTGAGTGTGTGGGGGAGTGAGAGAGTGTGTCTGTAAGTGTGTGGGGGAGTGAGAGTGTATGCCTGTGAGTTTGTTGGGCTTTGAGAGAGTGTGTCTGTGAGTGTGTAATGGGGAGTGAGAGAGTGAGTCTGTGAGTGTGTGAGGGGGTGAAAGAGTGTGTCTGTGAGTGTGTGGGGGAGTGAGAGAATGTGTCTGTGAGTGTGTGCGGAGTGAGAGAGTGTGTCTCTGAGTTTGCGGGGGAGTGAGAGAGTGTATCTGTGTGAGTCTGGGGGAGTGAGAGAGTGTCTCTGTGAGTGTGTGTGGGTGTGAGTGTGAGTGTGCGAGGGAGCGAGAGAGTGTGTCTGTGAGTGTGTGGGGGAGTGAGAGAGTCTGTCTGTGAGTGTGTGGGGGACTGAGAGTTTTTGACTGTGAGTGTGTGGGGGAGTGAGAGAGTGTGTCTGTGAGTGTGTGGGGGAGTGAGAGAGTGTGTCTGTGAGTGCGTGAGGGAGTGAGAGAGTGTGTCTGTGAGTGTGTGTGGGGGTGTGAGAGAGTGTGTCTGTGTGTGTGTGGGGGAGTGAGAGAGTGTGTCTGTGAGTGTGTGAGGGACTGAGAGAGTGTGTCTGTGAGTGTGTGCGGGGGAGTGAGAGAGTGTGTCTGTGAGTGTGTGGGGGAGTGAGAGAGTGTGTCTGTGAGTGTGTGGGGGAGTGAGAGAGTGTTTCTTTGAGTGTGTGGGGGAGTGAGAGAGTGTCTGTCTGAGTTTGTGGGGGGGAGTGAGAGAGTGTGTCTGTGATGTGTTAGGGTGTGAGAGAGTGTGTAAATGAGTGTGTGGGGGAGTGAGAGAGCGTGTCTGTGAGTGTGTGAGGGTGTGAGAGAGTGTGTAAAAGAGTGTGTGGGGGAGTGAGATAGTTTGTCTGTGAGTGTGCAGGGGAGAGAATGAGTGTGTCCGTGAGTGTGTGGCGGAGTGATAGAGTGTGTTTGTGAGTGTGTGAGGGACTGAGAGAGTGTGTCTGTGAGTTTGTGGGGGAGTGAGAGAGTGTGTCTCTGAGTGTGTGGGGGAGTGAGAGAGTGTGTCTGTGAGTTTGTTGGGGAGTGAGAGAATGTGTCTCTGAGTGTGTGGAGGAGTGAGAGAGTTTGTCTGTGAGTGTGTGAGGGGGAGTGAGAGAGTGTGTCTGTGAGTGTGTGGTGGAGTGAGAGAGTGTGTCTGTGAGTGTATGGGGGACTGAGAGAGTGAATCTGTGAGTGTGTGGGGGAGTGAGAAAGTGTGTCAGTGAGTGTGTGAGGGAGTGATAGAGTGTGTCTGTGAGTGTGTGGGGGACTGAGAGATTGTGTCATTGAGTATGTCGCGGTGAGTGAGAGAGTGTCTGTGAGTGTGTGGCGGGGAGTGAGAGAGTGTGTCTGTGAGTGCGTGTGGGAGTGAGAGCGTGTGTCTGTGAGTGTGTGGGGGTGTGAGAGAGTGTGTCTGTGAGTGTGTGTGAGGGAGTGAGAGAGTGTGTCTGTGACTGTGTGGGGGGAATAGGAGAGTGTGTCTGTGAGTGTGTGGGGCAGTGAGAGAGTGTGTCTGTGAGTGTGTGGTGGAGTGAGAGTGTGTGTCTGTGAGTGTGTGTGGGAGTGAGAGAGTGTGTCTGTGAGTGTGTGGGGGAGTGAGAGACTGTGTCTGTGAGTGTGTGAGGGAGTGAGAGAGTGTGTCTGCAACTGTATGGGGTAGTGAGTGAGTGAGTCGGTGATTGTGCGGGGGAGTGAGAGAGTATGTCTGTGAGTGTGTGGGGGACTGAGAGATTGAGTCAGTGAGTGTGTGGCGGGGAGTGAGAGAGTGTGTCTGTGAGTGTGTGGGAGAGTGAGAGAGTGTGTCTGTGAGTGTGTGGGGGAGTGAGAGAGTTTGTCTGTGAGTGTGTGGGGGAGTGAGAGAGTGTGTCTGTGAGCGTGTGGGGGTGTTAGAGACTGTGTTTATGAGTGTGTGTGGGGGAGTGAGAGAATGTGTCTGTGAATGTGAGAGGGAGTGAAAGTGTTTTTCTGTGAGTGTGTGGGGGAGTATGAGAGTGTGTCTGTGAGCATGTGGGGGTGTGAGAGAGTGTGTCTTTGAGTATGTCGGGGAGTGAGAGAGTGTGTCTGTGAGTGTGTGGGGGATTGAGAGAGTGTGTATGTGATTGTGAGACGGAGTGAGAGAGTGTGTCTGTGAATTTGAGTGGGAGTGAGAGAGTGTGTCTGTGAGTGTGTAAGGGGGAGTGAGAGAGTGTGTCTGTGAGTGTGTGGGAGAGTGAGAGATTGTGCCTCTGAGTGTGTGGGGCGGTGAGGGAGTGTGTATGTGAGTGTGTGAGGGAGTGAGAGAGTGTGTCAGTGAGTGTGTGAGGGAGTGAGAGAGTCTGTCTGTGAGTTTGTAGAGGAGTGAGAGAGTGTCTCTGAGAGTGTGTGTGGGGGAGTGAGAGAGTGTGTCTGTGAGTGTGTGAGGGGGAGTGAGAGAGTGTGTCTGTGTGTGTGTGAGGGGGAGTGAGAGAGTGTGTCTGTGAGTGTGTGAGGGGGAGTGAGAGATTGTGTCTGTGATAGTGCGAGGGAGTGAGAGAGTCTGTCTGTGAGTGAGTGGGGGAGTGAGAGAGTGTGTCTGTGAGTGTGTAGGGGAGTGAGAGAGTGTGTCTGTGAGTGTGTGGGGGAGTGAGAGAGTTTGTCTGTGAGTGTGTGCGGGTATGAGAGAGTGTTTCTGTGAGTGTGTGGGGGATTGAGAGAGTGTGTCTGTGAGTGTGTGGGGGAGTGAGAGAGTGTGTCTGTGAGTGTGCGTGGGGGAGTGAGAGAATGTGTCTGTGAGTATGTGATGTAGTGAGAGAGTGTGTCTGTGAGTGTGTGGGTTAGTGAGAGAGTTTGTCTGTGAGTGTGTGGGGGATTGAGAGATTGTGTCTGTGATTGTGTGGGTGTGTGAGAGAGTGTGTCTGTGAGTGTCTGGGGGAGTGAGAGAGTGTGTCTGTGAGTGTGTTGTGGGGGAGTGAGAGAGTGTGTCTGTGAGTCTGTTGGGGAGTGAGAGAGTGTTTCTGTGAGTGTGGGGGGAGAGAGAGAGTGTGTCTGTGAGTGTGTGAGGGAGTGAGAGAGTCTGTCTGTGAGTTTGTGTGGGAGTGAGAGATTGTGTCTGTGAGTGTGAGAGGGGGATTGAGAGAGTGTTTCTGTGAGTATGTGGGTGTGTGAGAGAGCGTGGCTGTGAGTGTGTGTGGGAGTGAGAGAGTGTGTCTGACAGTGTGCGGGGGGGTGAGAGAGTGTGTCTGTGAGTGTGTGTGGGGGAGTAAGAGAGTGTGTCTGTGAGTGTGTGGGGGAGTGAGGGAGTGTGTCTGTGAGTGTGTGGGGGAGTGAGAGAGTGTGTCTGTGAGTGTGTGAGGGAGTGAGAGAATGTGTCTGTGAGTGTGTGGGGGAGTGAGTGAGTGAGAATGTAAGTGTGTGGGGGAGTGAGAGAGTGTGCCTTTGAGTGTGTTGGGCTTTGAGAGAGTGTGTCTGTGAGTGTGTAATGGGGAGTGAGAGAATGTGTCTGTGAGTGTGTGAGGGGGTGAAAGAGTGTGTCTGTGAGTGTGTGGGGGAGTGAGAGAATGTGCCTGTGAGTGTGTGGGGAGTGAGAGAGTGTGTCTGTGAGTGTGTGGGGGAGTGAGAGAGTGTGTCTGTGAGTGCGTGAGGGAGTGAGAGAGTGTGTCTGTGAGTGTGTGGGGGATTGAGAGATTGTGTCTGTGATTGTGTGGGTGTGTGAGAGAGTGTGTCTGTGAGTGTCTGGGGGAGTGAGAGAGTGTGTCTGTGAGTGTGTTGTGGGGGAGTGAGAGAGTGTGTCTGTGAGTCTGTTGGGGAGTGAGAGAGTGTTTCTGTGAGTGTGGGGGGAGAGAGAGAGTGTGTCTGTGAGTGTGTGAGGGAGTGAGAGAGTCTGTCTGTGAGTTTGTGTGGAGTGAGAGATTGTGTCTGTGAGTGTGAGAGGGGGATTGAGAGAGTGTTTCTGTGAGTATGTGGGTGTGTGAGAGAGCGTGGCTGTGAGTGTGTGTGGGAGTGAGAGAGTGTGTCTGTCAGTGTGCGGGGGGGTGAGAGAGTGTGTCTGTGAGTGTGTGTGGGGGAGTAAGAGAGTGCGTCTGTGAGTGTGTGGGGGAGTGAGGGAGTGTGTCTGTGAGTGTGTGGGGGAGTGAGAGAGTGTGTCTGTGAGTGTGTGAGGGAGTGAGAGAATGTGTCTGTGAGTGTGTGGGGGAGTGAGTGAGTGAGTCTGTAAGTGTGTGGGGGAGTGAGAGAGTGTGCCTTTGAGTGTGTTGGGCTTTGAGAGAGTGTGTCTGTGAGTGTGTAATGGGGAGTGAGAGAATGTGTCTGTGAGTGTGTGAGGGGGTGAAAGAGTGTGTCTGTGAGTGTGTGGGGGAGTGAGAGAATGTGTCTGTGAGTGTGTGGGGAGTGAGAGAGTGTGTCTGTGAGTGTGTGGGGGAGTGAGAGAGTGTGTCTGTGAGTGCGTGAGGGACTGAGAGAGTGTGTCTGTGAGTGTGTGGGGGAGTGAGAGAGTGTGTCTGTGAGTGTGTGTGGGGGAGTGATAGAGTGTGC
Organism: Cetorhinus maximus; assembly: GCF_964194155.1. Classification (NCBI taxonomy): domain Eukaryota; kingdom Metazoa; phylum Chordata; class Chondrichthyes; order Lamniformes; family Cetorhinidae; genus Cetorhinus; species Cetorhinus maximus. The sequence goes on from NW_027596897.1 coordinate 112,118, forward strand.
CTGTGATTGTGTGAGGGGGAGTGAGAGAGTGTGTCTGTGAGCGTGTGGGGGAGTGAGAGAGTGTGTCTGTGAGTGTGTGAGGGAGTGAGAGAGTGTGTCTGTGAGTGTGTGGGGGAGTGAGAGAGTGTGTCTGTGAGTGTGTGGGGGTTTGAGTGAGTGTGTCTTTGAGTGTGTGAGGGGGAGTGAGAGAGTGCGTCTGTGAGTGTGTGGGGGAGTGTGAGAGTGTGTCTGTGAGTGTGTGGGGGAGTGTGAGAGTGTGTCTGTGAGTGTGTGGGGAGTGAGAGAGTGTGTCTGTGAGTGTGTGAGCGGGAGTGAGTGAGTGTGTCTGTGAGTGTGTGGGGGAGTGAGAGAGTGTGTCTGTGAGTGTGTGAGGGCGAGAATGAGAATGTGTCTGTGAGTGTGTGAGGGGGAGTGTGAGAGTGTGTCTGTGAGTGTGTGGGGGAGTGTGAGAGTGTGTCTGTGAGTGTGTGGAGGTGTGAGAGAGTGTGTCTGTGAATGTGTGGGGGAGTGAGAGAGTGTGTCTGTGAGTGTGTGAGGGAGTGAGAGATTGTGTCTGTGAGTGTGTGGGGGAGTGAGAGAGTATGTCTGTGAGTGTATGGAGGAGTCAGAGAGTGTGTCTGTGAGTGTGTGAGGGTGTGAGAGAGTGTGTTTGTGAGAGTGTGGGGGAGTTAGAGACTTTGTCTGTGAGTGTGTGAGGGTGTGAGAGAGTGTATCTTTGAGTGTGTGAGGGTGAGTGAGAGAGTGTGTCTGTGAGTGTGTGTGGGTGTGGGAGATTGTGTCTGTGAGTGTGGGGGGGAGTGAGAGAGTGTGTCTGTGAGTGTGTGGGGGAGTGAGGGAGTGTGTCTGTGAGAGAGTGAGGGGGAGTGACAGAGTGTGTCTGTGAGTGTGTGAGGGGGAGTGAGAGAGTGTGTCTGTGAGTGTGTGGGGGAGTGAGACAGTGTGTCTGTGAGTGTGTGGTGGAGTGAGAGAGTGTGTCTGTGAGTGGGTGAGGGAGTGAGAGAGTGTGTCTGTGAGTGTGCGGGGGAGTGAGAGAGTGTGTCTGTGAGTGTGTGTGGGGGAGTGAGAGAGTGTGTCTGTGAGTTTGTGAGCGAGTGAGAGAGTTTCTGTGAGTGTGTGGGCGAGTGAGTGAGTGTGTCTGTGAGTGTGTGAGGGAGTGAGATTGTGTGTCTGTGAGTGTGTCTCGGAGTGAGAGAGTTTGTCTGTGAGTGGGTGAGGGAGTGAGAGAGTGTGTCTGTGAGTGTGAGGGTGAGTGAGCGAGTGTGTCTATGAGTGTGTGTGGGAGTGAGAGAGTGTGTCTGTGGGTGTGTGTGGGGGAGTGAGAGATGTGTCTGTGATTGTGTGAGGGAGTGAGTGAGTGTGTCTGTGAGTGTGTGGGGGAGTGAGAGAGTGTGTCTGTGAGTGTGTGAGGGTGAGTTAGAGAGTGTGTCTGTGAGTGTGTGGGGGAGTGAGAGAGTGTGTCTGTGAGTGTATGAGGGAGTGAGAGAGTGTGTCTGTGAGTGTGTGGGGGTGTGAGAGAGTGTGTCTTTGAGTGTGTGAGGGGGAGTGAGAGAGTGTGTCTGTGAGTGTGTGAGGGAGTGAGAGAGTGTGTCTGTGAGTGTGAGGGGGAGTGAGAGAGTGTCTCTGTGAGGGTGTGGGGGAGTGAGAAAGTGTATCTGTGAGTGTGTGGGGGATTGAGAGATTGTGTCTGTGATTGTGTGGGTGTGTGAGAGAGTGTGTCTGTGAGTGTCTGGGGGAGTGAGAGAGTGTGTCTGTGAGTGTGTGGGGGAGTGAGGGAGTGTGTCTGTGAGTGTGTGGGGGAGTGAGAGAGTGTGTCTGTGAGTGTGTGAGGGAGTGAGAGAATGTGTCTGTGAGTGTGTGGGGGAGTGAGTGAGTGAGTCTGTAAGTGTGTGGGGGAGTGAGAGAGTGTGCCTTTGAGTGTGTTGGGCTTTGAGAGAGTGTGTCTGTGAGTGTGTAATGGGGAGTGAGAGAATGTGTCTGTGAGTGTGTGAGGGGGTGAAAGAGTGTGTCTGTGAGTGTGTGGGGGAGTGAGAGAATGTGTCTGTGAGTGTGTGGGGAGTGAGAGAGTGTGTCTGTGAGTGTGTGGGGGAGTGAGAGAGTGTGTCTGTGAGTGCGTGAGGGAGTGAGAGAGTGTGTCTGTGAGTGTGTGGGGGAGTGAGAGAGTGTGTCTGTGAGTGTGTGTGGGGGAGTGATAGAGTGTGCCTGTGATTGTGTGAGGGGGAGTGAGAGAGTGTGTCTGTGAGCGTGTGGGGGAGTGAGAGAGTGTGTCTGTGAGTGTGTGAGGGAGTGAGAGAGTGTGTCTGTGAGTGTGTGGGGGAGTGAGAGAGTGTGTCTGTGAGTGTGTGGGGGATTGAGTGAGTGTGTCTTTGAGTGTGTGAGGGGGAGTGAGAGAGTGCGTCTGTGAGTGTGTGGGGGAGTGTGAGAGTGTGTCTGTGAGTGTGTGTGGGGGAGTGTGAGAGTGTGTCTGTGAGTGTGTGGGGAGTGAGTGAGTGTGTCTGTGAGTGTGTGGGGGAGTGAGAGAGTGTGTCTGTGAGCGTGTGAGGGTGAGTTAGAGAGTGTGTCTGTGAGTGTGTGGGGGAGTGAGAGAGTGTGTCTGTGAGTGTATGAGGGAGTGAGAGAGTGTGTCTGTGAGTGTGTGGGGGTGTGAGAGAGTGTGTCTTTGAGTGTGTGAGGGGGAGTGAGAGAGTGTGTCTGTGAGTGTGTGAGGGAGTGAGAGAGTGTGTCTGTGAGTGTGAGGGGGAGTGAGAGAGTGTCTCTGTGAGGGTGTGGGGGAGTGAGAAAGTGTATCTGTGAGTGTGTGGGGGAGTGAGAGAGTGTGTCTGTGAGTGTGCGGCGGAGTGAGAGAGAGTGTCTGTCAGTGTGCGGGGGAGTGAGAGAGTGTGTCTGTGAGTGTGTGGGGGAGTGAGAGAGTTTGTCTGTGAGTGTGTGGGGGAGTGAGATAGTGTGTCTGTCAGTGTGCGGGGGAGTGAGAAAGTGTGTCTGTGAGTGTGTGTGGGAGTTAGAGAATGTGTCTTTCAGTGTGCGGAGGAGTGAGAGAGTGTGTCTGTGAGTGTGTGAGGGGGAGTGAGAGAGTGTGTCTGTGAGTGTGAGGGGGAGTGAGGGAGTGTGTTTGTGAGTGAGTGGGGGAGTGAGAGAGTGTGCCTGTGAGTGTGTGAGGGAGTGAGAGAGTTGTCTGTGAGTGTGTGGGGGAGTGCGAGAGTGTGTCTGTGAGTGTGTGGGGGATTGAGAGAGTGTGTCTGTGTGTGTGTGAGGGGGAGTGAGAGAGTGTATCTGTGAGTGTGTGAGGGGGAGTGAGAGAGTGTGTCTGTGAGTGTGTGAGGGAGTGATAGAGTCTGTCTGTGAGTGAGTGGGGGAGTGAGAGAGTGTGTCTGTGAGTGTGTAGGGGAGTGAGAGAGTGTGTCTGTGAGTGTGTGGGGGAGTGAGAGAGTGTGTCTGTGAGTGTTTGGGGGAGTGAGAGAGTTTGTCTGTGAGCGTGTGCGGGTATGAGAGAGTGTGTCTGTGAGTGTGTGGGGGATTGAGAGAGTGTGTCTGTGAGTGTGTGGGGGAGTGCGAGAGTTTGTCTGTGAGTGTGCGTGGGGGAGTGAGAGATTGTGTCTGTGATTGTGTGGGTGTGTGAGAGAGTGTGTCTGTGAGTGTGTGGGGGAGTGAGAGAGTGTGTTTGTGAGTGTGTTGTGGGGGAGTGAGAGAGTGTGTTTGTGAGTGTGTTGGGGAGTGAGAGAGTGTGTCTGTGTATGTGGGGGGAGTGAGAGATTGTGTCTGTGAGTGTGTGAGGGAGTGAGAGGGTCTGTCTGTGAGTTTGTGGGGGAGAACGAGAGTGTGTCTGTGAGTGTGTGAGGGGGATTGAGAGAGAGTTTCTGTGAGTATGTGGGTGTGTGAGAGAGCGTGGCTGTGAGTGCGTGGGGGAGTGAGAGAGTGTGTCAGTTAGTGTGAGAGGGAGAGCGAGAGTGAGTCTGTGAGTGTGTGTGGGAGTGAGAGAGTGTGTCTGTCAGTGTGCGGGGGGGTGAGAGAGTGTGCCTGTGAGTGTGTGAGGGGGAGTGTGAGAGTGTGTCTGTGAGTGTGTGGGGGAGTGAGGGAGTGTGTCTGTGAGTGTGTGGGGGAGTGAGAGAGTGTGTCTGTAAGTGTGTGGGGGAGTGAGAGTGTATGCCTGTGAGTGTGTTGGGCTTTGAGAGAGTGTGTCTGTGAGTGTGTAATGGGGAGTGAGAGAGTGAGTCTGTGAGTGTGTGAGGGGGTGAAAGAGTGTGTCTGTGAGTGTGTGGGGGAGTGAGAGAATGTGTCTGTGAGTGTGTGCGGAGTGAGAGAGTGTGTCTCTGAGTTTGCGGGGGAGTGAGAGAGTGTATCTGTGTGAGTCTGGGGGAGTGAGAGAGTGTCTCTGTGAGTGTGTGTGGGTGTGAGTGTGAGTGTGCGAGGGAGCGAGAGAGTGTGTCTGTGAGTGTGTGGGGGAGTGAGAGAGTCTGTCTGTGAGTGTGTGGGGGACTGAGAGTTTTTGTCTGTGAGTGTGTGGGGGAGTGAGAGAGTGTGTCGGTGAGTGTGTGGGGGAGTGAGAGAGTGTGTCTGTGAGTGCGTGAGGGAGTGAGAGAGTGTGTCTGTGAGTTGTGGGGGAGTGAGAGAGTGTGTCTGTGAGTGTGTGTGGGGGAGTGATAGAGTGTGCCTGTGATTGTGTGAGCGGGAGTGAGAGAGTGTGTCTGTGAGTGTGTGGGGGAGTGAGAGAGTGTGTCTGTGAGTGTGTGGGGGAGTGTGAGAGTGTGTCGGTGAGTGTGTGGGGGAGTGTGAGAGTGTGTCAGAGAGTGTCTGGGGAGTGAGAGAGTGTGTCTGTGAGTATGTGGGGGAGTGAGAGAGTGTGTCTGTGAGCGTGTGAGGGCGAGTGTGAGAATGTTTCTGTGAGTGTGTGAGGGGGAGTGTGAGAGTGTGTCTGTGAGTGTGTGGGGGAGTGTGAGAGTGTGTCTGTGAGTGTGTGGAGGTGTGAGAGAGTGTGTCTGTGAGTGTATGGGTGAGTGAGAGAGTGTGTCTGTGAGTGTGTGAGGGAGTGAGAGATTGTGTCTGTGAGTGTGTGGGGGAGTGAGAGAGTGTGTCTGTGAGTGTGTGGAGGAGTCAGAGATTGTGTCTGTGAGTGTGTGAGGGTGTGAGAGAGTGTGTCTGTGAGTGTGTGGGGGAGTGAGAGAGTGTGTCTGTGAGTGTGTGAGGGTGAGTGAGAGAGTGTGTCTGTGAGTATGTGGGGGAGTGAGAGAGTGTGTCTGTGAGTGTGTGGGGGAGTGAGAGAGTGTGTCTGTGAGTGTGCGGCGGAGTGAGAGAGAGTGTCTGTCAGTGTGCGGGGGAGTGAGAGAGTGTGTCTGTGAGTGTGTGGGGGAGTGAGAGAGTTTGTCTGTGAGTGTGTGGGGGAGTGAGATAGTGTGTCTGTCAGTGTGCGGGGGAGTGAGAAAGTGTGTCTGTGAGTGTGTGTGGGAGTTAGAGAATGTGTCTTTCAGTGTGCGGGGGAGTGAGAGAGTGTGTCTGTGAGTGTGTGAGGGGGAGTGAGAGAGTGTGTCTGTGAGTGTGAGGGGGAGTGAGGGAGTGTGTTTGTGAGTGAGTGGGGGATTGAGAGAGTGTGTCTGTGTGTGTGTGAGGGGGAGTGAGAGAGTGTATCTGTGAGTGTGTGAGGGGGAGTGAGAGAGTGTGTCTGTGAGTGTGTGAGGGAGTGATAGAGTCTGTCTGTGAGTGAGTGGGGGAGTGAGAGAGTGTGTCTGTGAGTGTGTAGGGGAGTGAGAGAGTGTGTCTGTGAGTGTGTGGGGGAGTGAGAGAGTGTGTCTGTGAGTGTTTGGGGGAGTGAGAGAGTTTGTCTGTGAGCGTGTGCGGGTATGAGAGAGTGTGTCTGTGAGTGTGTGGGGGATTGAGAGAGTGTGTCTGTGAGTGTGTGGGGGAGTGCGAGAGTTTGTCTGTGAGTGTGCGTGGGGGAGTGAGAGATTGTGTCTGTGATTGTGTGGGTGTGTGAGAGAGTGTGTCTGTGAGTGTGTGGGGGAGTGAGAGAGTGTGTTTGTGAGTGTGTTGTGGGGGAGTGAGAGAGTGTGTTTGTGAGTGTGTTGGGGAGTGAGAGAGTGTGTCTGTGTATGTGGGGGGAGTGAGAGATTGTGTCTGTGAGTGTGTGAGGGAGTGAGAGGGTCTGTCTGTGAGTTTGTGGGGGAGAACGAGAGTGTGTCTGTGAGTGTGTGAGGGGGATTGAGAGAGAGTTTCTGTGAGTATGTGGGTGTGTGAGAGAGCGTGGCTGTGAGTGCGTGGGGGAGTGAGAGAGTGTGTCAGTTAGTGTGAGAGGGAGAGCGAGAGTGAGTCTGTGAGTGTGTGTGGGAGTGAGAGAGTGTGTCTGTCAGTGTGCGGGGGGGTGAGAGAGTGTGCCTGTGAGTGTGTGAGGGGGAGTGTGAGAGTGTGTCTGTGAGTGTGTGGGGGAGTGAGGGAGTGTGTCTGTGAGTGTGTGGGGGAGTGAGAGAGTGTGTCTGTAAGTGTGTGGGGGAGTGAGAGTGTATGCCTTTGAGTGTGTTGGGCTTTGAGAGAGTGTGTCTGTGAGTGTGTAATGGGGAGTGAGAGAGTGAGTCTGTGAGTGTGTGAGGGGGTGAAAGAGTGTGTCTGTGAGTGTGTGGGGGAGTGAGAGAATGTGTCTGTGAGTGTGTGCGGAGTGAGAGAGTGTGTCTCTGAGTTTGCGGGGGAGTGAGAGAGTGTATCTGTGTGAGTCTGGGGGAGTGAGAGAGTGTCTCTGTGAGTGTGTGTGGGTGTGAGTGTGAGTGTGCGAGGGAGCGAGAGAGTGTGTCTGTGAGTGTGTGGGGGAGTGAGAGAGTCTGTCTGTGAGTGTGTGGGGGACTGAGAGTTTTTGTCTGTGAGTGTGTGGGGGAGTGAGAGAGTGTGTCGGTGAGTGTGTGGGGGAGTGAGAGAGTGTGTCTGTGAGTGCGTGAGGGAGTGAGAGAGTGTGTCTGTGAGTTGTGGGGGAGTGAGAGAGTGTGTCTGTGAGTGTGTGTGGGGGAGTGATAGAGTGTGCCTGTGATTGTGTGAGCGGGAGTGAGAGAGTGTGTCTGTGAGTGTGTGGGGGAGTGAGAGAGTGTGTCTGTGAGTGTGTGGGGGAGTGTGAGAGTGTGTCGGTGAGTGTGTGGGGGAGTGTGAGAGTGTGTCAGAGAGTGTCTGGGGAGTGAGAGAGTGTGTCTGTGAGTATGTGGGGGAGTGAGAGAGTGTGTCTGTGAGCGTGTGAGGGCGAGTGTGAGAATGTTTCTGTGAGTGTGTGAGGGGGAGTGTGAGAGTGTGTCTGTGAGTGTGTGGGGGAGTGTGAGAGTGTGTCTGTGAGTGTGTGGAGGTGTGAGAGAGTGTGTCTGTGAGTGTATGGGTGAGTGAGAGAGTGTGTCTGTGAGTGTGTGAGGGAGTGAGAGATTGTGTCTGTGAGTGTGTGGGGGAGTGAGAGAGTGTGTCTGTGAGTGTGTGGAGGAGTCAGAGATTGTGTCTGTCAGTGTGTGAGGGTGTGAGAGAGTGTGTCTGTGAGTGTGTGGGGGAGTGAGAGAGTGTGTCTGTGAGTGTGTGAGGGTGAGTGAGAGAGTGTGTCTGTGAGTATGTGGGGGAGTGAGAGAGTGTGTCTGTGAGTGTGTGGGGGAGTGGGAGAGTGTGTCTGTGAGTGTGTGTGGGTGTGGGAGAGTGTGTCTGTGAGTGTGTGGGGGAGTGAGAGAGTGTGTCTGTGAGTGTGTGGGGGAGTGGGAGAGCGTGTCTGTGAGTTTATGAGGAACTGATAGAGTGTGTCTGTGAGTGAGTGGGGGAGTGGCAAAGTGTGTCTGTGAGTGTGTGGGGGAGTGAGAGAGTGTGTCTGTGAGTGAGTGGGGGAGTGAGAGAGTGTGTCTGTGAGTGCGTGGGGGAGTGTGTGAGTGTGTCTTTGAGTGTGTGAGGGGGATTGATAGAGTGTGTCTGTGAGTGTGTGGGGGAGTGAGAGAGTGTGTCTGTGAGTGCGTGGGGGAGTGAGTGAGTGTGTCTTTGAGTGTGTGAGGGGGATTGATAGAGTGTGTCTGTGAGTGTGCGGGGGAGAGAGATAGTGTGTCTGTGAGTGTGTGGGGGAGTGAGAGAGTATGTCTGTGAGTGTGTGAAGGAGTGAGAGAGTGTGTATGTGAGTGTGTGGGGGAGTGAGAGAGTGTGTCTGTGAGTGTGTGTGTGGGAGTGAGAGATTGTGTCTATGAGTGTGTGGGGGAGTGCGAGAGTGTATCTGTCAGTGTGCGGGGGAGTGAGAGAGTGTGTCTGTGAGTGTGGGGGGAGTGAGAGAGTGTGTCTGTGAGTGTGTGGGGGTGTGATGGAGTGTGTCTGTGAGAGAGTGAGGGGGAGTGACAGAGTGTGTCTGTGAGTGTGTGAGGGGGAGTTAGAGAGTGTGTCTGTGAGTGTGTGGGGGAGTGAGACAGTGTGTCTGTGACTGTGTGGTGGAGTGAGAGAGTGTGTCTGTGACTGGGTGAGGGAGTGAGAGAGTGTGTCTGTGAGTGTGTGGGGGAGTGAGAGAGTGTGTCTGTGAGTGTGTGTGGGGGAGTGAGAGAGTGTGTCTGTGAGTTTGTGTGGGAGTGAGAGAGTTTCTGTGAGTGTGTGTGGGAGTGAGAGAGTGTGTCTGTGAGTGTGTGAGGGAGTGAGAGTGTTTGTCTGTGAGTGGGTGAGGGAGTGATAGAGTGTGTCTGTGACTGTGTGGGGGAGTGAGAGAGTGTGTCTGTGACTGTGTGGGGGTGTGAGAGAGTGTGTCGGTGAGTGTTTGGGGGTGTGAGAGAGTGTGTCTGTGAGTGTGTGGGGGAGTGAGAGAGTGTGTCTGTGAGTGTGAGGGTGAGAGAGCGAGTGTGTCTGTGAGTGTGTGTGGGAGTGAGAGAGTGTGTCTGTGAGTGTGTGTGGGGGAGTGAGAGAGTGTGTCTGTGAGTGTGTGAGGGAGTGAGAGAGTGTGTCTGTGAGTGTGTGGGGGAGTGAGAGAGTGTGTCTGTGAGTGTGTGAGGGTGAGTTAGAGACTGTGTCTTTGAGTGTGTGGGAGAGTGAGAGAGTGTCTCTGTGCGTGTGTGAGGGAGTGAGAGCGTGTGTCTGTGAGTGTGTGGGGGTGTGAGAGAGTGTGTCTGTGAGTGTGTGAGGGGGAGTGAGAGAGTGTGTCTGTGAGTGTGTGAGGGAGTGAGAGAGTGTGTCTGTGAGGGTGTGGGGGAGTGAGAAAGTGTATCTGTGAGTGTGTGGGGGAGTGAGAGAGTGTGTCTGTGAGTGTGTGGGGGAGTGAGAGAGTGTGTCTTTCAGTGTGCGGGGGAGTGAGAGAGTGTGTCTGTGAGTGTGTGGGGGAGTGAGAGAGTGTTTCTGTCAGTGTGCGGGGGTGTGAGAGAGTGTGTCTGTGAGTGTGTGAGGGGGAGTGAGAGAGTGTGTCTGTGAGTGTGTGGGGGAGTGAGGGAGTGTCTCTGTGAGTGTGTGGGAGAGTGAGAGAGTGTGTCTGTGAGTGTGTGAGGGAGTGAGAGAGTGTGTCTGTGACTTTGTGGGGGAGTGAGAGAGTGTGTCTGTGAGTTTGTGGGGGTTTGAGAGAGTGTCTCTGTGTGTGTGTGAGGGGGAGGGAGAGAGTGTATCTGTGAGTATGTGAGGGGGAGTGAGAGAGTGTATCTGTGAGTGTGAGGGGGAGTGAGAGAGTGTGTCTGTGAGTGTGTGAGGGGGAGTGAGATAGTGTGTCTGTGATTGTGTGAGGGGGAATGAGAGAGTGTGTCTGTGAGTGTGTGGGGGATTGAGAGACTGTGTCTGTGAGTGTGTGTGAGGGAGTGAGAGAGTGTGTCTGTGAGTGTGTGGGGGAGTGAGAGAGTGTGTATGTGAGTGTGTGGGGGAGTGAGAGAGGGTGTCTGTGAGTTTGTGAGGGAGTGAGAGAGTGTGTCGGTGAGTGTGTGAGGGAGTGAGAGAGTGTGTCTGTGAGTGTGTGAGGGAGTGTGAGAGTGTGTCTGTGAGTGTGAGAGGGGGTGAGAGAGTGTGTCTGTGAGTGTGTGAGCGGGATTGAGAGAGTTTTTCTGTGAGTGTGTGGGGGAGTGAGAGAGTGTGTCTGTGAGTGTGCGGGGGAGTGAGAGAGTGTATCTGTGAGTGTGTGGGGGAGTTAGAGAGTGTGTCTGGGAGTGTGTGAGGGAGTGAGAGAGTGTGTCTGTGAAAGTGTGGGGGAGTTAAAGAGTGTATCTGAGAGTGTGTGATGTAGTGAGAGAATGTGTCTGTGAGTGTGTGGGGGAGTGAGAGAGTGTGTCTATGACTGTGTGAGGGAGTGAGAGAGTGTGTCTGTGAGTGTGTGAGGCGGAGTGAGAGAGTGTGTCTGTGAATGTGTGAGGGGGAGTGTGAGATTGTGTATGGGAGTGTGTGAGGGAGTGAGAGACAGTGTCTGTGATTGTGTGGTGAGTGAGAGAGTTTGTCTGTGAGTGTGTGAGGGTGAGTGTGAGAGCGTGTCTGTGAGTGTGTGGGGGAGTGAGAGAGTTTGTCTGTGAGTGTGTGGGGAGTGAGAGAGTGTGTCTGTGAGTGTGTGGTGGAGTGAGAGTGTGTGTATGGAGTGTGTGGGGGAGTGAGAGAGTTTGTCTGTGAGTGTGTGTGTGGGAGTGAGAGAGTGTGTCTGTGAGTGTGTGTGAGGGAGTGAGAGAGTGTGTCTGTGATTGTGTGGGGGAGTGAGAGAGTCTGTCTGTGAGTGTGTGGGGGAGTGAGAGCGTGTGTCTGTGAGTCTGTCGGGGAGTGAGAGAGTGTGTCTGTGAGTGTGTGTGGCGGAGTGAGAGAGTGTGTCTGGGAGTGTGTGTGGGGGAGTGAGAGAGTGTGTCTGGGAGTGTGTGTGAGGGAGTGAGAGAGTGTGTCTGTGAGTGTGTGGGGGAGTGAGAGAGTGTGTCTGTGAGTGTGTGGGGGAGTGAGATAGTGTGCCTGTGAGTGTGTGGGGGAGTGAGAGAGTGTGTGTGTGATTGTGTGGGGGAGTGAGAGAGTGTGTCTGTGAGTGTGTGGGGGAGTGAGAGAGTGTGTCTGTGAGTGTGAGGGTGAGTGAGAGAGTGTGTCTGTGAGTGTGTGGGGGTGTGAGAGATTGTGTCTGTGAGTGTGTGTGGGGGACTGAGATAGTGTGTCTTTGAGTGTGTGGGGGAGTGAGAGAGTGTGTTTGTGAGTGAGTGGGAGAGTGGGTGAGTGTGTCTGTGAGTGTGTGGTTGAGTGTGAGAGTGTGTCTGGAGTGTGTGGGGGAGTGAGAGAGTGTGTCTGTGTTTGTGTGGTTGAGTGTGAGAGTGTGTCTGTGAGTGTGTCGGGGAGTGAGCGAGTGTGTGTATTTGAGTGTGTGGAGGAGTGAGACAGTATGTCTGTGAATGTGTGGGGGTGTGAGAGAGTTTGTCTGTGAGTGTGTGGGTGAGTGTGAGAGTGTGTCTGTGAGTATGTGGTGGATTGAGAGAGTGTGTCTGTGAGTGTGTGAGGGAGTGAGAGAGTGTGTCTGTGAGTGTGTGGGGGAGTGAGAGAGTGTGTCTGTGAGTGTGTGGGGGTGTGAGAGACTGTGTCTGTGAGTGTGTGCAGGGGAGTCAGACACCGTGTCTGTGAGTGTGTCTGTGGGAGTGAGAGAGTGTGTCTGTGAGTGTGTGCGGGGAGTGAGAGAGTGTGTCTGTGAGTGTGTGCGGGGTGTGAGTGAGTGTCTCTGTGAGTGTATGGGGGAGTGAGAGAGTGTGTCTGTGAGTGTGTGTGGGAGTGAGAGGGTGTGTCTCTGAGTGTGTTCAGGGAGTGAGTGAGTGCCTCTGTGAGTGTGTAAGGGGGAGTGAGAGAGTGTGTCTGTGAGTGTGTGGGGGAGTGAGAAAGTGTTTCTGTGAGTGTGTGGGGGAGTGAGAGAGTGTGTCTGTGAGTGTGTGGGGGAGTGATAGTGTGTGTCTGTGAGTGTGTGAGGGAGTGAGAGAGTGTGTCTGTGAGTGTGTGAGGGAGTGAGAGAGTTTGTCTGTGAGTGTGTGAGGGGGTGTGAGAGAGTGTGTCTGTGAGTATGTGGTGGAGAGAGAGAGTGTGTCTGTGAGTTTTTGAGGGGAAGTGAGAGAGTGTGTCTGTGAGTGTGTGGGGGAGGGAGAGAGTGTGTCTGTGAGTGTGTGAGGGAGTGAGCGAGTGTGTCTGTGAGTGTGTGTTGGAGAGAGAGAGTGTGTCTGTGAGTGTGTGAGAGGGAGTGTGAGAGTGTGTCTGTGAGTGTGTGTGGGGGAGTGAGAGAGTGTGTCTATGAGTGTGCGGGGGAGTGAGAGAGTGTGTCTGTGAGTGTGTGAGCGAGTGAGAGAGTGTGTCTGTGAGTGTGCAGGGGAGTGAGAGAGTGTGTCTGTGAGTGTGTGTGAGGGAGTGATAGAGTGTGTCTGTGAGTGTGTGCGGGAGTGAGAGATTGTATCTGTGACTGTGTGTTGGGGAGTGAGAGAGTGTGTCTGTGAGTGTGTGGGGGAGTGAGAGAGTGTGTCTGTGCGTGTGTGAGGGAGTGAGAGCGTGTGTCTGTGAGTGTGTGGGGGATTGAGAGAGTGTGTCTGTGAGTGTGTGGGGGAGTGAGAGAGTGTGTCTGTGATTGTGTGGGGGAGTGAAAGAGGTTGTATGTGCGTGTGTCTGTGAGTTTGTGGGTCAGTGAAAGCGTGTGTGTGTGAGTGTGTGGGGGAGTGAGAGAGTGTTTCTGTGAGTGTTAGCGGGAGTGAGAGAGTATGTCTGTGATTATGTGAGGGATTGAGAGATTGTGTCTGTGAGTGTGTGTGGGGGAGTCAGAGAGTGTTTCTGTGAGTATGTGTGGGAGTGAGAGAGTATGTCTGTGAGTGTGTGTGGGAGTGATTGATTGTGTCTGTGAGTGTGTGGGGGAGTGAGAGTGTGTGTCTGTGAGTGTGTGGGGGAGTCAGAGAACGTGTCTGTGAGTGTGTGAGGGAGTGAGAGAGTGTGTCTGTGAGTGTATGAGGGAGTGTGAGAGTGTTTCTGTGAGTGTGTGGGGGAGTGAGGGAGCGTGTCTGTGAGTGTGTGGGGGAGTGAGAGATTGTGACTGTGTGTCTGTGGGGGAGTGAGGGTGTGTGTCTGTGAATGTGTGCGGGGGTGAGATAGTGTGTCTGTGAGTGTGTGGGGGAGTGAGAGAGTGTGTCTGTGAGTGTGTGATGGGGAGTGAGAGAGCGTGTCTGTGAGTGTGTGGGGGAGTGAAAGAGTGTGTCTGTGAGTGTGTGGGTGAGTGAGCGAGTGTGTCTGTGAGTGTGTGGGGGTTTGAGAGAGTGTGTCTGTGAGTGTGTGGGGGAGTGAGCGACTGTGTCTGTGAGTGTGTGAGGGAGAGAGTGTGCCTGTGAATGTGTGAGGGTTTGAGAGAATGTCTCTGTGTGTGTGTGGGTGAATGAGAGAGTGTGTCTGTGAGTGTGTGGGGAATTGAGAGAGTGTTTCTGTGAGTGTGTGGGGGAGTGGGCGACTGTGTCTGTGAGTGGGTGAGGGAGTGAGAGAGTGTCTCTGTGTGTTTTTGGGTGTATGAGAGATTGTGCCTGTGAGTGTGTGGGGGAGTGAGCGAGTGTGTCTGTGAGTGTGTGGGCGATTGAGAGAGTGTGTCTGTGAGTGTGTGGGGGAGTGAGAGAGTGTGTGTGCCTGTTTGTTGGGGGACAGTGAATGAATGTGTCTCTATATCTGGGCGGGAGTGTGACTGTATCTGTGGGGGGATGTTGAGGGATTGTTTGTGAGTGTCTCTCTATATGTGTGTGGGAGTGTGAGTGTTTCTGTGTGTTGGGGGATTGTGAGTGAGTGTGTCTCTGTATGTGGGCGGGAGTGTGTGTGTGTCTGTGTGTTGGGGGACTGTGAGTGAGCGTGTCTCTATGTGTAGGCGGGAGTGTGTGTGTCTGTGTGTTGGGGAATTGTGATTGAGTTTGTCTCTATATGTGGGCGGGAGTGTGTCTGTCTGTGTGTTGGGGTTTTGTGAGTGAGTGTGTCTCTATATGTGTGTGGGAGTGTGTCTGTGTGTTGGGGTTTTGTGAGTGAGTGTGTCTCTATATGTGTGTGGGAGTGTGTGTGTCTGTGTTTTGGGGGTCTGTGAGTGAGTGTGTCTCTATATGTGGGCGGGAGTGAGTGTGTGTGTTGGGGGATTGTGAGTGAGTGTGTCTCTATATGTGGGCGGGAGTGTGTCTGTCTGTGTGTTGGGGTTTTGTGAGTGAGTGTGTCTCTATATGTGTGTGGGAGTGTGTGTGTCTGTGTTTTGGGGGTCTGTGAGTGAGCGTGTTTCTATATGTGGGCGGGAGTGTGAGTGTGTCTGTGTGCTGGGGGTTTGTGTGTGAGTGTGTCTCTATATGTGTGCGGGAGTGTGTGTGTCTGTGTTTTGGGGGATTGTGATTGAGTGTGTCTCTATATGTGGGCGGGAGTGAGCGTTTGTCTGTGTGTTGGGGGATTGTGAGTGAGTGTGTCTCTATATGTGGGCGGGAGTGTGAGTGTGTCTGTGTGTTGGGGGATTGTGAGTGAGTGTATCTCTATATGTGGGCGGGAGTGTGTGTGTGTCTGTGTGTTGGGGGATTGTGAGTGAGTGTATCTCTGTATGTGGGCAGGAGTGTGAGTGTTCCTGTGTGTTGGGGGACTGTGAGTGAGTGTATCGCTATATGTGGGCGAGAGTGTGACTGTGTCTGTGAGTTGGGGGATTGTGAGTGAGTGTGTCTCTGTATGTGGGCGGGAGTGTGAGTGTGTCTGTGTGTTGGGGGATTGTGAGTGAGTGTGTCTCTGTATGTGGGCGGGAGTGTGAGTGTGTCTGTGTGTTGGGGGATTGTGAGTGAGTGTGTCTCTATGTGTGGGCGGGAGTGTGTGTGTCTGTGTGTTGGTGGATTGTGAGTGAGTGTGTCTCTATATGTGGGCGGGAGTGTGAGTGTGTCTGTTTATTGGGGGATTGTGAGTGAGTGTGTCTCTATATGTGGGCGGGAGTGTGTGTGTGCCTGTGTGTTGGTGGATTGTGAGTGAGTATGTCTCTATATGTGGGCGGGAGTTTGTGTGTGGGGTGTTTGTGAGTGAGTGTGTCTCTATATGTGGGCGGGAGTGTGAGTGTGTCTGTGTGTTGGGGGATTGTGAGTGAGTGTGTCTCTATATGTGGGCGGGAGTGTGAGTGTGTCTGTGTGTTGGGGGATTGTGAGTGAGTGTGTCTCTATATGTGGGCGGGAGTGTGTGTGCGTGTCTGTGTGTTGTGGGATTGTGAATGGGGAGGGGTTTGAGTCCATTGAGATTGTGTACAGTGGGAGTGAATGGGAAGGGGTTTGGGTCCATTGAGATTGTGTACAGTGGGAGTGAACGGGAAGCGGTTTGGGTCCAATGGGATTGTGTACAGTGGGAGTGAACGGGAAGCGGTTTGGGTCCAATGGGATTGTGTACAGTGGGAGTGAATGGGAAGGGGTTTGGGTCCATTGGGATTGTGTACAGTGGGAGTGAATGGGAAGGGGTTTGGGCCCATTGGGATTGTGTACAGTGGGAGTGAATGGGAAGGGGTTTGGGTCCATTGGGATTGTGTACAGTGGGAGTGAATGGGAAGGGGTTTGGGTTCATTGGGATTGTGTACAGCGGGAGTGAATGGGAAGGGGTTTGGGTCCATTGGGATTGTGTACAGTGGGAGTGAATGGGAAGGGGTTTGGGTCCATTGGGATTGTGTACAGTGGGAGTGAACGGGAAGGGGTTTGGGTCCATTGGGATTGTGTACAGTGGGAGTGAACGGGAAGGGGTTTGGGTCCATTGAGATTGTGTACAGTGGGAGTGAACGGGAAGCGGTTTGGGTCCAATGGGATTGTGTACAGTGGGAGTGAACGGGAAGCGGTTTGGGTCCAATGGGATTGTGTACAGTGGGAGTGAATGGGAAGGGGTTTGGGTCCATTGGGATTGTGTACAGTGGGAGTGAATGGGAAGGGGTTTGGGCCCATTGGGATTGTGTACAGTGGGAGTGAATGGGAAGGGGTTTGGGTCCATTGGGATTGTGTACAGTGGGAGTGAACGGGAAGGGGTTTGGGTCCATTGGGATTGTGTACAGTGGGAGTGAACGGGAAGAGGAGAAGTGCAGCCGCAAACCTTGTGCACAGGAAGATCCCCCTGCGACGGACTCCCCGCCAGCCCTTCCAAAAGTGGCTTTGGGATCCTCCGTCGCTCGCCCCTTTCAGCAGGCCGCCATGGGCTGGGCGTCTGGAAGAGGGCTCCCCCAGCTGTGCAGCACTCCCTCGGTACTGGGACGGGCGGCCTGGAGGAGGGGGCTCTGGCCCCCTGGGTGTGGGGCGCCCGACCCCAGGACCTCCCGACTCGGAGAGGAGGCAGGAGGAGGCCTGGCGCTCAAATTCAATACGAATTGTTAGCTCCCTTTCGGCCCACCCCACCCCCTTCAAACCACAGCCCCCCCCACCCCTCCCCCACTCCCGCCACCATTGCTCTGGGATCAACCACCTTGCAGTGGACCAAAGGATGGGGCCATAGTTCCCTTTCTGCTCGAATTGAAGAGCGGTGGAATCCGTCGTTAGGCTACATCTTCCGCTCAGGCCCTTTAACTGGGGTCTCCCCCCACCCCATCCCCAGTCCCCCTGCCGAAACTGTGCCCAGGAGGCCTCAGCCCTGAGGCCTACTTCTGCCCATTCACAACCAAGCAGCAAACCGCAGCAGAGGGTTTGGGCCTCACTTGTCCCCTGCACCCCCCTCCTCGCCCGCGTCCCAGACCCCACCTCCTCCGACCCCACCCCCACCCCCCCACACTCCACCTCCCCCCCCACCACCACCCCCCCACCCCCCCAACCCGTCACAAGGCCCCACATCGCCCACGACAGCTCCGGTGGACAGGTTAGGGTCGCGAGTCAGACACGTTTCCCCCACTCCCAGGAGAAATCGGCCTGTTGTTATGCTCTGCTGCCCTTCCCTTCGCTGGCTGTAAATATTTGCGGCACCAGGTGTGTTGCCCTGGCGACAGAGGCCTGAATCCCAACCTTGTGGTTTTGCATTTCTTTTAATTGCATTCACCTCAGTTGACTGGCCGGGTGCAAAATAAAAATGCAAAAGAACCACTGCCTTACAGGGACAATCCTTCACCGAGCTGCACCAATCGATTACCCCCCCCCGCAAACCCCCACCGCACCCCCGCACCCCACCCCGCCTCCCCCCGACCACCACCACCACCACCACCACCAACCTCCGTTCCCACCACAAGTCACCCCCGGCCCGAACTGCATCCGCTCTGCCCTCTGCCAACCTGCGTCCTGGTAGGTGACTGGGCGTAGGTTGGGTGGGGGCAGTAACAAGGCTACAGCCTGTTACAGCGCGATAGAGCGGGGTGGGGTGGAGTGGGGCAGTGGGATTAGATTGGGATTGATACAGGGCTATGGGGAGAGAGCGGGGCAGTGGGATTAGTTTGGGATTGATACAGGGCTATGGGGAGAGAGCGGGGCAGTGGGATTAGTTTGGGATTGATACAGGGCTATGGGGAGAGAGAGGGGCAGTGGGATTAGTTTGGGATTGATACAGGACTATATGGAGTGAAAAGGGCAGTGGGGTTAGTTTGGGATTGATACAGGTCTATGGAGAGGGAGTGGAGCAATGGGATTAGTTTAGGATTGATACAGGGCTATGGGGGCAGTGCGATTAGTTTGGGATTGATACAGGGCTCTGGGGAGAGGGCGGGGAAGTCGGATTAGTCTGGGATTGATACAGGGCTATGAGGAGAGAGCGGGGCAGTGGGATTAGTTTGGGATTGATACAGGGCTATCAGGAGAGAGCGGGGCAGTGGGATTAGTTTGGGATTGATACAGGGCTATGGGGAGAGAGCGGGGCAGTGGGATTAGTTTGGGATTGATACAGGGCTATGGGGAGAGAGAGGGGCAGTGGGATTAGTTTGGGATTGATACAGGACTATATGGAGTGAAAAGGGCAGTGGGGTTAGTTTGGGATTGATACAGGTCTATGGAGAGGGAGTGGAGCAATGGGATTAGTTTAGGATTGATACAGGGCTATGGGGGCAGTGCGATTAGTTTGGGATTGATACAGGGCTCTGGGGAGAGGGCGGGGAAGTCGGATTAGTCTGGGATTGATACAGGGCTATGAGGAGAGAGCGGGGCAGTGGGATTAGTTTGGGATTGATACAGGGCTATCAGGAGAGAGCGGGGCAGTGGGATTAGTTTGGGATTGATACAGGGCTATGGGGAGAGAGCGGGGCAGTGGGATTAGTTTGGGATTGATACAGGGCTATGGGGAGAGAGCAGGGCAGTAGGATTAGTTTGGGATTGATACAGGGCTATGGACAGGAAGTGGGGCAGTGGGATTAGTTTGGGATTGATACAGGGCTTTGGGGAGAGAGCGGGGCAGTGGGATTAGTTTGGGATTGATACAGGAATATGGGGAGAGAGCGGGGCAGTGGGATTAGTTTGGGATTGATACAGGGCAATGGAGAGGGAGTGGGTCAGTGGGATTAGTTTGGGATTGATACAGGGCTATGGGGAGAGAGCGGGGCAGTGGGATTAGTTTGGGATTGATACAGGGCTATATGGAGTGAAAAGGGCAGTGGGGTCAGTTTGGGATTGATACAGGTCTATGGAGAGGGAGTGGAGCAATGGGATTAGTTTAGGATTGATACAGGGCTATGGGGGCAGTGCGATTAGTTTGGGATTGATACAGGGCTATGGGGAGAGAACGGGGCAGTGGGATTAGTTTGGGATTGATACAGGGCTATGGGGAGAGAGCGGGGCAGTGGGATTAGGTTGGGATTGATACAGGGCTATGGGGAGAGAGCGGGGCAGTGCGATGAGTTTGGGATTGAAACAGGGCTATGGGGAGAGAGCGGGACAGTGGGATTAGTTTGGGATTGATACAGGGCTATGGGGAGAGAGTGGGGCAGTGGGATTAGTTTGGGATTGATACAGGGCTATGGGGAGAGAGCGGGGCAGTGGGATTAGTTTGGGATTGATGCAGGTCTATGGGGAGAGAGCGGGGCAGTGGGGTTAGTTTGGGTTGATACAGGGCCTATGGGGAGAGAGCGGGGCAGTGGGATTATTCTGGGATTGATACAGGGCTATGGGGAGAGAGTGGGGCAGTGGGATTAGTTTGGCATTGAGACAGGGCTATATGGAGTGAAAAGGGCAGTGGGATTAGTTTGGGATTGATACAGGGCTATGGGGAGAGAGCGGGACAGTGGGATTGATACAGGGCGATGGGGGGAGAGTGGGGCAGTGGGATTAGTTTGGGATTGATACAGAGCTATGGGGAGAGAGCGGGGCAGTGGGATTAGTTTGGCATTGAGACAGGGCTATATGGAGTGAAAAGGGCAGTGGGATTAGTTTGGGATTGATACAGGGCTATGGGGAGAGAGCGGGACAGTGGGATTGATTCAGGGCGATATGGAGAGAGAGGGGCAGTGGTATTAGTTTGGCATTGAGACAGGGCTATGGGGAGTGAAAAGGGCAGTGGGATTAGTTTGTGATTGATACAGGGCTATGGGGAGAGAGCGGGACAGTGGGATTAGTTTGGGATTGATACGGGGTGAGGACTAGGATGGAAAACAATCCCCCAGGTTTCCTGCTCCTGGGAACCATCCCTGACGTTTTCCGGATATATGTTGAGCACCACCTTCGGGCAAGTACATGATCCCAACGGGCGTAACAGGGCACGTTCTCCCAGCAACCCACAGTCAGCATTCATCCATCAACCAACAACGTCAAAGGGAAAAAACACCTCGAATGTACGGGCTCATGTGCCAGTGTGATGTTTGTGGGATCTTGTTTTGCGCGCAATCCTACGCCTACGTCTGACTGTGCTTGCAGATTCTTCCCACTTTTCCTCACCACGGAATAGAAGCCAGCAAAGCCGGGAAGGCATCGCAACAAGGGATAGGTTAACAGTGGGTGGAGATCATTCATCCGGTTGTCAGTTGGCAGAGTAGGAAAGTGAAACCGAGTGTGACATCAAGGAGCCCTAACAAAGCCGGAGTCAGTGGGAATCAGGGGGAAACTCTCCGCTGGTTGGAGTCATACCTAGCTCAAATGGCTGTGGTTGTTGGAGGTCAGTCATCTCAGCTCCAGGACATCAGTGCAGGAGTTCCTCAGGTTAGTGTCCTCGGCCCAACCATCTTCAGCTGCTTCATCAATGACCTTCCTTCCATCATAAGGTCAGAAGTGGGGATGTTCGCTGATGTTTGCACAATGTTCAGCACCATTCGCGACTCCTCAGATACTGAAGCAGTCCATGTCCAAATGCAGCAAGACCTGGACAATATCCAGGCTTGGGCTGACAAGCAGCAAGTGTTATTCGCGCCACACAAATGTCAGGCAATGACCAGCTCCAACAAGAGAGCATCTAGCCATCACCCCTTGGTGTTCAATGGTATTACCATCGTTGAATCCCCCACTATCAACATCCTGGGGTTACCATTGACCAGAAACTGAACCGGACCAGCCATATAAACACTGTGGCTACAAGAGCAGGTCAGAGGCTGGGAATCCTGCGGAGAGTCACTCACCTCCTGACTCCCCCCCAAAGTCTGTCCACCATCTACAAGGCACAAGTCAGGAGTGCGATGGGACACTCCCCCCACTTGCCTGGATGAGTGCGGCTCCCACAATGCTCGAGAATCTCGAAACCGTCCAGGACAAAGCAGCCCCCGCTCGATCGGCACCCCATCCACCAACATTCACTCCCTCCACCACCGACGCACAGCGGCAGCAGTGTGTGTACCATCTACAAGATGCACTGCAGCAACTCACCGAGGCTCCTTCGACAGCACCTTCCAAACCCACGACCTCTACCGTCTAGAAGGACGAGGGCAGCAGACGCACGGGGAACACCACCACCTGGAAGTTCCCCCTCCGAGCCACACTTGCCGTCCCGACTTGGGAATATATCGGCCGGGTCAAAATCCTGGGAAACTCCCTCCCTAACAGCACAGTGGGTGTACCTACACCACAGGGACTGCAGCGGCTCAAGAAGGCGGCTCACCCACCGCCACCTTCTCAAGGGGGGCAATTAGGGGGATGGGGCATGGGAAGCGTGGGCGATGCCCATGTCCCGTGAAGGAATAAATAAAAGGGTGACGTCGCTGGTGGGGAGGGCTCTTGAGGCAATACACCGGGACAAAACCAACGGCCTTGGAAAAACTCTTGCTCACTCGTCGAATGCCGGCACGAGTTTGTTCCCGGCGCGCCGTGCGGCCGACCGACTTGGCCACGCTTTCGAGAGAGAGAGAGAGAGAGCGCCGAAGAGATTGACGAGGAGCGTTCGAGGGCCGAGGGCCTTCAGCGCCGCGGGTAGGCCGGAGAAGCCGGGGCTGTTTTTCCTCGGGGAAGAGGAGTCCGCGACAGGGGGGTGGGGGTGGTGGTCTGATAAGAGGCGTTCAAAATCGCGAGGGACCTGAACAGCAGGGAGGGGGGGGGGGGGGGGGAACCGAACGGTTGCC